>NW_026111720.1:1145290-1182987 GCF_024679095.1 Eriocheir sinensis
CGGGAATCAAAACCTTATTCATCGTCCATCCTTTACTATGCTGCGGGACTCACTTTACAGTTAATTAAAAGTTGACGTTAAGGACTTGGTAAATTCTACAACCAATTATAAATCAGTGTATTTGGAGGAGGGAGAAGAAGTCACACACACACACACACACACACACACACACACACACACATACACACACAAATACCTCCCCACACTCAGACACAGACCAACGATATGAACATTATGACAGCGTGATATATAAAGGGCAGGAGGTGGGAGTGAAAGCGACGGAAGGAACAGCCAAGAGTGCCCATCCACCCCACGCCAGGATTATCTCACGACTCCTCTACGATTATGAAGTTGACTCCGCCGCCACTTAGGAATATTACCCCGTGGCACCGTGTTGCATACAAGCCATCTATTTGCACTGTATTGTCTTAACTACTACGTATCTATGCAATACACTAAGAAGCTTGGGTTTCTCGAATGCTTATGCTTCCAGAGTGATCAACAAATATATATCACGGGCTGCTTCAGTGAGTAATTTGCCTACATGTGTGTATGTATCTATTTATCTATCTAGCTATCTCTCAGTATCTATGTCTATATCTATCTGTTTATCTAGCTTTTTTACAGTAAAGGAGAAGAAAAGTACAAAATCTCTCTCTCTCTCTCTCTCCATTATCAAGACTGTACCATAACCCATTTCACCCACCTTCCATCCCTCCCTCCTCCCTCTTCACCTCCCTTGAAAAGCTCCATTAAATTTCTTTCTGTCCATTCCTCCATCCCCCGTAAGGAGAGTGAGAGGCAATTTCCCAACCATAAATTCTCCATTTGGTTGCACTGCCCACCTGTATATCAATAGAGAAATTAATTACCACCATCAACCTTCACCTGGCCGCAACGAGTCTCTCCCACTCTCGCTCACTCCCTCCTCTCCTCTCTCTTATAGCATTGCTGCGACTCTAAGCTTCCTGGCCATGAGCTGTGTAATTATTATGGTATTGCTTTTAATGGTTTAGTTCCGTTAGTGGGGGTTGTATCTTCTCTCTCTCTCTCTCTCTCTCTCTCTCTCTCTGCGGTTTCATGGCAGAGAAAGTTGCGTTGGTTGCGTAAGTTCTTGTGCTATACTGGCGATGATATAGATAGATGGGTAGGTAGATAGGTAGATAGATAGGCAGATATAGATAAATAGATATACACACGTACATACATACATATACACGGACACATCCTCGCTCTGGCTCACTTTCCCTTTCTTTTTTTTCTTTTCTGGTTTTCTTTTTTCTTTTCTTTAATTTTCCTTTTCTTCTTTTCCTTCTTCTCCATCTTATTCTTTTTTTTTCATTTTCCTTCCTCCTTCTCCTCGATTTTATTTTTTTCCTCATATTCCTCTTCTTCCTCTTCCTCCTCCTCCTCCTCCCCTTCCTCCTCCTCCTCCGTAACGTAAGAAGGTCTTGTGAGCCGCTCGTGCTTGGTGGTCTCATGGCTTGACGGGCGCCTCCTCCGTCTCTCTTTTTTTCCCTTCACACCTCCCTCCTTTCCTCCCTTCCTTCCTGACTTACATCTCTCTCTCTCTCTCTCTCTCTCTCTCTCTCTCTCTCTCTCTCTCTCTCTCTCTCTCTCTCTCTCTCTCTCTCTCTCTCTCTCTCTCTCTCTCAAACCGAGTCATCCGCCACTGCAACAATCATCCCTAAGAAGTAGTAAATGCAAATACCATCAACTTTTTAAAAATCGAATCGACCGTCATTTGTTACGTCAGGAGTAAACTGAATTCCGAAGCGCTTTCATCTGCTCTGCGGGCGCCAATTGACTGTCGAGCAGATTAATACACCAGAGCGGGCAACCTCGTAATGAGCCAATAGACATTCTGTATGTAGCCTGCATTTCCATGTTTACTCTTTCTTTTTACTCTTACACTTTCTCTTCCTCTCGTCTTACTCTTCCTCTTCATTCCACTTCCACATCGTCCTCCTCCTCCCCTCCCTCCTCCTCCTCCTCCTAGGTGGTCGCCTGACGGACTCGCCGCCGCCTGTTATCTCGCCTCGCCAGACAAAAGAATAATTTTCGTTCTCGCTGCAACAGACGACCCGGCACTGATCGCCATCTTGCCCAGGTAGTAGTGTACGTCAGGAGAGGAGGAGGAGGAGGAGGAGGAGGAGGAGGAGGAGAGGAAGAGGATTAGAGGAAGAGGAGGGGAAGACTAAGAGGAGAAGGTGCCATAGTTTTGTATATCAGAAGGAATATAAAAAGAGGAAGAAGAAGAGAATGATGTGTAGGAAAGAGGAGGAGGAGGAGAACGAGGAGAACAATGAGAAAGAGAAGAAAGTATTATAGCTGTGTACATAAGAGGGAATATAGAAAGAAGAGAAGAAGGAACAAGACAAGTAGAATAAAACTGAGGATGATAAGAAAGAGGAGGGAGAAGAGAGATGGTAGAAGACCTTGAGAATGAGGAGGAAGAAGAGGAGGAGGAAAAGGAAGTACAGAGGTAGAGTACTTAACGAGGCTAATGTAGATGAGGGCGAGGAAGGAGGAAACATGGAAACATGGAAATGCAAGCAACAGAAAGCCTATTGGCTCATTACGAGGTCGCCCGCTTGGGTGATTTAATCTGCTCGACCGCCACTTGGGGCTTGGTGAGCAGATGAAAGCACCTCGATATTGAGGAGCAGATGGAAGCCCCTCGTTATTCAGTTTACTCCTGACGCAGCGAAATGACGGTCGATTCTATATTTGAAGGAGTTGATGGTATTCGCATTTACTACTTCTGAGGGAAGATTGTTCCAGTGGCGGATGACTCGGTTTGAAAAGAAACTCCTTCCAATGTCTGTGTTACATCGACTCGACTGAATGGGTAATCCGTTATTTCTAGTTCTTGAGTTGGTTTGCAGTTCAAAGAATTTGGAGTAATCGACGTTATTGAACTTTTTTAGATACTTGAAGACTTGAATCATATCCCCTCGTAGGCGTCTTTTCTCCAATGTAAAGAGATTGAGTCGCTTGAGTCGTTCCTCGTACGGTTGAGCCCTGAAGGTTGGAATCATCTTTGTGGCGCGTCGTTGAATCCTTTCCAGTAAAGCAATGTCCTTTCTGTAATTGGGAGACCAGAACTGCACTGCATACTCGAGGTGCGGTCTTACCATGGAATTATACAAGGATAGCATCACGTCTGGTGTTTTACACTCGAAGTTCCTCGCTATGAACCCGAGCATAATGTTGGCCTTGTTGTATGCTTTTTGACAGTGATTCGCGTGTTTCAGGTCACTGCTGATAGTGACTCCAAGATCATTTTCCTCCTGCATCGCTTGCAGAGGTCTCCCATTCATGATGTATGTGTGGTTACTATTTTGGGACCCAATGTGCATGACTTTGCATTTGTCAACATTAAAAGACATTTGCCATTTTTCCGACCATTCGATAATGTGATTGAGGTCTTTCTGAATGATTTCGCAGTCGGTCTTTGTGAGGGCATCTCCACCCACCTTGGTGTCATCTGCAAATTTCGATATTGTGGATTTCAGTCCTGATTCTAGGTCATTGATATATATGATAAAGAGGATGGGTCCCAGCACTGACCCTTGAGGCACTCCACTAGTGACTGGTAGCCAATCGGAAGGCTGTCCGTTGAGTAGTACTCGTTGTTTTCTGTCGGTGAGCCAATCTCTTATCCACGCGATCAGATTGGCTCCGATGCCCGCCGAGTGCAGTTTCTAAGGAGTCGCTCGTGCGGTACCTTGTCGAAGGCTTTTCTGAAAGTCCAGGTATATAACATCACTGGGGATGTGGGCATCCCAGTTCTTATATATACCTTGGAAGAAGTCTAATAAATTCGTTAGGCAGGAGCGCTTGTTTCTGAAGTCATGCTGGGTGTGGGAGATTCTCGTTTTGTGTTCTAGAATCTTAACAAGTTTATCTCTGATAATCTTATCGAGTATTTTTCCTGCCACTGATGTCAAACTTATGGGCCTGTAGTTTAATGCAACGCTTTTGTCTCCTTTTATGAAAATCGGTGTTACGTTCGCCATCTTCCAGTCTTCCGGGACCTTGTTTAGTTGAACTGACCGGTTGAATATGGTAGTGAGTGGTTGAAGTATTTGTTGTTTAAGCTCTTTATAACCGCGGGGACAAACTGTCGGGTCCCGTTGACTTGTTCGTGTCGAGTTTGTCCAAGTACTTTTTACTTCTTGGTCGCATATTGAGTCAATTTCAGCGGTGTGATCTCACTCGGCGGGTCAGGGCTCGGGAATGTTTTCGATGTCCTCGACTGTGAATACGGATGCGAGGTTACTGTTGAGTATTCTTACAATCTGTTTACTGTCATCAGTTTCAGATCCAGTCTAGTCTGTCAGGGGACCAATATTTGATTTTAATTTCTTTTTCGATCTTATGTACGTGTATAATTTCTTGGAGTTAGTTTTGATTTCGCGCGCTATTTGCTTTTCATAGTTGCGTTTGCTACTCGAATAAGGCTGCGACAAGCTCTGAGGCGGTTGTGGTACTGTGTGCTGGCTTCGGCCGTAGCATTCTCTTTCATCAAATTATAATTCCTTTTTTTAGGTTTACTGCCCTTTTTATTTCTCTGGTCATCCACGGTGGATCTACGGCCCCATTTACTCGCCTGGATTTCGTAGGCACTGTAGCCTTCTCTACTTGCAACAGCTTATCTTTGAAGACGTTCCACGCGTTGTCGATTGTATTGTCGGTGATGCCAAGTTGGTCCCAGGTCGTAGGGGAAGCAGTGCACGGGCTAAGTTGAAATTTCCTTTTTTGTAATCTGGTATCACTGACGGATTATCTACGAGTTTGTGACATATGTTGATATTAAAACGGATTAAGTGGTGATCGCACCCATTAAGTTTCTCACCAACTGTACAGTCGCGAATGAGGTCGGGGTCGCTTACTAATACCAGATCCAGCAGATTGTTTTCTCTTGTTGGTTGAGTTACAACTTGAGTGAGGAACGAATCCTCCACCATTTCTAAAAGCCTGTTACCCTCTTGATCTCCAGTCATCAGTCCCCAGTCAATGTCAGGGCAATTAAGGTCCCCAATTATAATTGCTTCCTTGCTTTGTGTTAGAGAGTGAATCTTCGTAGAGGGCAGTGTCATCGGCTGCCTGTTGTTTAGGAGGCCTGTATACGGTTGCAAGTGTTAGTTTCTTGTTATTTGCGGTTATTTCCACATAGACAGAATCGTATTTCTCTGCGTCCTGTTTGTCTATTTTATGGCAGGAGTGTACTTTTTACGTAGCAAACTACTCCTCCTCCTTTCTTGTGCTTTCGACTTTTGTGGAAGCTTTCGTACCCAGGGAATGACAGTTCGGATTCTAGATGGGTAGAGTTGGCCCAAGTCTCTGTGATGGCTACCACATCTGGTTTCTCTGTTGCAATATACGCCCTAATTTCGTCCTTTTTGGGTATTAAACTACGTGCATTTGTGTACATGATAGAAATGTGGCCGTGACGAGTTGTACCAGTTCGCTGGTCAGAGGCGTGGTTAGTTACAGTTTCTTGTGAGTCGCACTGACGCTGGGTTGGTTGATCAAAGAGGAGGAGGAGGAGGAGGTAAAGGATGAAAACGCAAAGGAAAAAAAAAAGAGAAGAGAATAACGAAGACGGGAACGATGCAGACAAAGAGGAAGAAGAGGGAGAAGAGGAAACGGAAAAGGAAGAGGAGAAAGAGGAGAGGGCGAGAAAAAGAGGACCAGGTAACACTAGACACACCTGCCACATCCCGGGCAGCATACACAACCACACCTTTCCTTCCCTCGCCTCCATTAGGCCGCCACCTGGAGCTCACGGGAGACAGTAACTCATCGCTATTCCCGCTTATTAAGATGTCACCTGCTAATTATGCCTTACCTATGGGGACGTGTGGGCGGCGGGCGGGAGATAAATAAGGCCACGCGTCTTATCTGGGGTCAATAAAGGGTCAGGAAGGGCCGGGAAGTGCCAGGAAGGGAGAGCACGGCGCATTAAACCTTAAGTCCATGAGCCACCTGGTCCATAAACCCGTCCAAAGATCAAGCTAGAAGGAGTCACCGCTTGATACACGTAGACTAAGTGGGTTTAAAACAGTCCCACAAGTAAATATACCTGGGGGAGGTTATTTAGCCTTATCTTCGCTTGTCACGGGAGGTGCGGGAAGGGAGCAAAGAAACCTAGTGTGGCTTCAAGATATTCATCGATCTAAGTGACTCAAACAGCTTCCTTGGGCAAACACAGCTGGGGGAGTCTATTCTAACCTTATCTTCGCTAATTTTAGCCTTATCTTCGCTTGTCACGAGAGGTGCTGGAAGGGGGCAAACATATCTCGAGTGACTTTATGATAAACATCGATCTAAGTGACTTAAACAGCTTCCTTGGGCAAACACAGCTGAGGGAGTCTATTCTAATCTTCGCTTGTCCTTATCAACAACCTGTATGTCTTGAGAGGTGTGGGAAGAGCACAAACACACCTCGAGGTGCCTCTGTATATACATCGATCTTGTGACTAAAACGGCTTCCATGGGCAAACACAGCTGGGGGACTCTATTCTAACCTTATCTACGCTTGTCCTTATCAATACCCATAACATCATGAGAGGTGGGAAGGGTCCAAACACACCTCAAGTGGTCTCTGTATATACATTGATCTCAGTGACTCAAAGAGCTTCCAACGCAAACACAGCTGGGGGACTCTATTCTATCCTTGTCTTTATCAACAACCACCTCGTCAGAAGAGGTGTGGGAAGGAGGCAAACAAATCCCTAACGTCCACCCATCTGAGTGACTGAAAAAACTTCCCTCGCAAACCCCGCTTGAGAGCTTCACCTTAACTTTTATCTCAGTCTGTCCTTATCAACAGGCTCGGCGTCGCGCGAGGTGTGGGCAGCGCGTAACAACCCGGACTCGCCCTTCTGATGTATGTGGACTGAGTGCCTTTGAAACAATTCCCCGCACACACAAAAAACCTTGAAGTACTTTTTTTTAGCTTTACACACGCCTGTCTTTATCAATAACCCGTCCGTCGCGAGAGATCTGGGAAAGGAGCGAGAAAGTGGAGTCGCCGTTTGATGGATGTCGACGCGAATGGCTCTAGGACGCCTCTCGACTCACTTTCAACCCTAATCTCTCCTCCTTGCCTCTGTCACTAACCCAGACACGCGAGAGGAGAGGAAAGAGTGCAGGACATGGATCGACACTTGCTAAATATCGACCCAGGTACAGCTAAGACTCTTCCTTACGCAAACGACAGTGAAAAATTTATCTGTTTCATCATTTACCAACAACTCCACCACAGGTTCAAAGGGCAAACGGTACGGAGATGAGCACTGCGACCACGCGCAGCTATACACTCAACTTTACCAAACGTTACGAAGAGTTGCAGGTTGGGAGAAAAAATTACTATAATCGCCCCTTGATATTTCTCTATGAATTGGCTCTTGCTCTAAAACTGCTCCAAGCACAAACAGCGTAGGAGAATCCCATCTTAGCCTTTACCAACACCCCGAGAGCAGTGGGAAGGGCCAAAAACAGTGTAAACTCGCCCTTGATATTAGTTTACTTAGTGACTCAAGCTCTAAAACTGATCCACACACAAATACCTCTATGAGAACCCTTTCGTAGTCTTTACCAACACCCCGAGAGCAGTGGGAAGGGCCAAAAACAATATAAGCTCACCCTTGATACTTGTTTACTTAGTGACTCAAGCTCTAAAACTGATCCACACACAAACACCTCTATGAGAACCCTATTGTAGCCTTTACCAACTACCCAAAATTATGAGACCTGAGGGAAGTGAGAAAAAACTAATTCCACGCACTGGCTCTACAGCTTTCCCCCGCACGAACACAACCACCGCTGGAGCACCCAATTCTACCCTTTAGCGGCACCCCGAACGTTACGACAACTGAGGGAAGGGCTAAAAAAAAAGCTAATTCCACCCCTTGATGTTCGTCTACAACATTTGTCCACGCAGCGGCTCTAAAACTGTCCCCCACACAAACACAGCCCCCGCCGGAGCACCAAATCTGGCCCGCTACCTCCGCTTGTCCTTATCAATAACCCAGGCGTCGGGCGAGGTGTGGCGAGGCGCAAACAAGTGGATCGCTGCCCGGGCAAAAAAACGCGCTATTGTCACATCACCACCGCTCCTGGAAGCCTCGACAAACACCATTCAGGGAGGAGTAAGGACAGAGGGAGCCGCCCGGAGTGAAGATAATTGCTTTAAGTGGGTGACATCAGAGTGGAGACAGGAGAGAAAGGACGCGAAACAGGTGTGTGGGTGAGGAGAGGAGGAGAGGGATGGGGAAGGGAGGGATGGAAGGTAGGGTCGGGTTATGGGGAGAGCAGTGGATGAGAGAAAGGGAGGGGATGGACGAAGAGAGATGGGTGAGAGAGGAGGATGGAGGAGAAGGAAGATGAGGAGGAAGATAAATGGGAGTGAGAAAAGGAGAATGGATGGACTAGAACCTTGTGGAGGACGAGGACAAGGAGGAGGTGAGTGGAGATGAGGGGTGAGAGGAAGATGGAGGTGATTTAGGAAGTGGAGGAGGACAGACAGGGGTAGGAGGAGGAAGAGGGGGATAAAAAGGAGTGAGAAAAGGATAGAAGTGGACTAGGATCTGGAGGAGGACAAGGATGTAGATGAGTGGAGATGAGATGAGATTGAATGTGAGCTGGAGAGTGGAGAAGAGGAGGAGGGTAGGAAAGTGGATGGAGAAGGAGGAGGAAAGAGACGCAGGAGTGGGAAAAGGAGGTAAGGAGGAGGTGGGTGGGTGGATTAAGAGGTGGAGGAGGAAAAGGAGGGAGATGAGGGAACGAGAGAAGAACGAAACAGGAGGAAGGAGACAGCAGGAAGAGCGGGATAAGCAGGAGTGGGAAAAGGAGGTAAGGAGGAGGTGGCTGGGTGTAGTAAGAGGTGGGCGAGTGTGGCTGAGTGTAAGACGAGTGCAGAACAAACACACGAGGCTCCTTGAGTGTGGCGTCTCGTTGAATTAAAGGCGAGACAAAGGAACAGATCTGCCTAAGTGGTCCTGGGAATGCCTGGGTCTTCCTGGGTCACTGTGGGGACGGAAAGTCGCTGGCTGATGGAATGGAAATGAGCCTCGAAGCTTAAGTAATCGATGAAGCTCGAGGGAGGAATGGAGATTGAGAATGCTTGGTAAGGTAGAGTAAGGTAAGGAAGGGTAGAATTGGGTGAGGTAAGGTAAGATATGGTATGGTATGGTATGGTATTGCAGGGTAGGGTAGGGTTAGGTAAGGTAAGGGAAAGTAAGGTGAGGTAAGGTAAGGCAAGGTTAGGTAAGGTAAGGTAAGGTAAGGTCAGGTAAGGTAAGGTATGAAAAAAAGTGAGGAGAGTTAAGGTTTGGTAAGGTAAAGCTAGATAATGTAAGACAATGTGAAATAAGAAGTAGGGTAAGGTAAGGTAAGGTAAGGTTAGGCAATGCAAGGTACTGTTAGGTGAGGTAAAGCACACTCGCGTCAGGTAAATAAACGCACGGCAGAGTACTCAAAGGTAAGATACAGCAGACTAACACAAGGTAAAGTTTAGCAAGGGAAGAGTTAGGTGAGGTCCGGGCCGCGAGTTCAACACCCCCGAAAACCATCACAAGAACTTCTGATAGGACAACGTTCGCGGGGTGAAACGCATCCCTTGTACAACACACACAAGCGACGGTCAAAGTTACAACGCTCTATCTTGAAAGCCAACAGAGAAACGACTTCGACAAAATTATCGTGCGTTCTTTACTGCAGCTCCTCCCCTGGGCTTGTTTCTGGGTCCTTCAAGCAATGAATGTTATCACGGACAGGGCGCAGCGTTGGCTCGGTATCTCCCGCGTGATGTAATATCGGCCTTGTATCTGTCATGCTCCGGGAGACACCGCGGCGCTAGTCTATACGGCTATTTTACGGACCCGCCACCAGCCCCAGTGAGGCGAGAAGATAAAGTACAACGGGGCGAGGGAGAAAAGGAGGAATGTTCCGCCACCCGTTCGCTAAACACTGCCACGGCTAGCACGGGTACCTGCAGCTGCTCGGGGAGAAGGAACTGAAACTTCTTTGAGTATAACTGTTCGTGGCAAGGGAATGAAACCACTTTTTTAGTACTACTGGTCGGAGAGAGGGAATTAAATCTTTTCTTTGAGTACAACTATTAGAGAAAAGGGAATTAAGGCATTATTTTTTTGTACAGCTGGTCGGAAAGAGGGAATTGAACCTTTCTAAGTACTATTCGAGATGAGGAAATAAAACCATTCTTGTCTTACTTAACTTAGGAACACTTTTCATAGAATTCTAATCGTTCACGAGAGGAGATGAAATACCAAGACTTTCTCCTCACTTAGCAATGCCACCCCAAATAAAAACATACATTTTAATGAGGAAATATATCACCCACTTTCTGATATCACTCCGCTAACAAATATATAGACAAATTCGGGTTAAAAGAAGCAATGTGACTACTTTTTCGTTACCTATCATTACCACGGCCAATAAAATGCAACAAGAGCTCAAGGGAGAAAGAGAAAAGGAAACGTTGCGACTCTTCCGTTCCCTAACTAACCTACGGATAAACAAAGAAGCAAAAACCCAGACCATGGATTATCGAGTCGTTACCAAAGTAGTTGTTAGCGCAGGGGAGCAGGTCAAGCAGGAAAAATGCAACAGCTAACTCAATGGAGAAAAATAAATGTTGCGACTCTTCCGTTCCCTAACTAACCTACGGATACCCAAAGAAGCAAGAACCCAGACCACTGATTATCGAGTCGTTACCATCGTAGTTGTTAGCGCAGGGGAGCAGGTCAAGCATGCAGGAAAATTGCAACAGCTAACTCGAGAGAAAAATAAATGTTGCGACTCTTCCATTCCCTAACTAACCTACGGATACCCAAAGAAGCAAGAACGCAGACAACTGATTATTGAGTCGTTACCAAAGTAGTTGTTAGCGCACGGGAGCAGGTGAAGCAGGAGTATGCCGTGTCGAAGGGAGAAGTAGGAATGCTCTAACCTCCCGTAACTTACCATAAAAAATAATAAGGGGAAAAAAAAAATCGCCCTGAGCCAGAATAGATCGGGGCCTGCTATCACGAAAACTCAAACTCCCTCTAGGCGAAAACATGAAAAAAACACCCACATCAACACCACAACAACACCCACTAACACCTCCACCCCCATCACCACCCCTCCCAACGCCAAAAACAGCTTTATCACCCCCGTCATCACCTCCATCACCACCACAGCTACTACCACCATCACCTCCACCGCCACCACCACCACCGCAGCGCCGCCTCGTAAAGTGGGTGTGAACAGCTGCGCAATTAAAACTAACGAGTGGAGTCAGCTTTAGAACACTCGCTCCCTCACACAACCTTTACCATGAACGCAAGATAATGTAATAGGAACACGCTTGCTCGATAATATGAACGCTCGGTGTAATAAGATGTTCTACTAACGAGCTTAAAGAAGTATATCATAAATTGCTGAAAGGTTCGTTCCGTCTAATATTATAAAAGAGCTGAAATATTTGCACCGTCACATCAACGCTCAATATGATTATGACTCGTGTTAATTAGAGGGAAAACTATACGTGCGAGCAACAAGAGGAGAGAAAGTAAAGCTTATTAATTATATGACAAGTTGCAAGACAGAACAGCCGGCCCCACACGCAAGACTGATCCGCACGAGTAAAGTCACCATCGAAACTCTCGCTTGCTCGCTCAGAAAAGAACTTTGGCTGGGCGGGGAAGGCAAAGCAATTAATACAAATAACAACGATATTTATGAGAAAGGAGTAGAAAGGGCAAACAAATGTACTGAGGTATAATATTACATAAATATATATAGTTATAGTTATGGTTATTACTACCTAACAAATTACAAGACTGAGATTTACGAGAAGAATACGAGAATACACACCCACACTCACACCTACACCCACACCCACCCCCTACACACACACAATAAAAACTCCTTCCCCCTACACACACATAAGCTACTGTTTACAAGAACCCACCCACACAAAAACACGCTACTCGCCACCTTACACTAAATAAAAAAACATTCCAGGGCTCGTTAGGAACAAACATAAAACAATAAAAGAAACAGAATACGAATTAGAAAGAAACGTAACACAATCTAAGACTCAGTAACTACTGACCCGCTTCTCCTCAACTCACAATGACAAAGATATTAGTAAGGATGCCGGAAGACCAGCCACCCATCGACACCACCACACGTCGAGCATTCCGGGAACTGATCGCTGGTCATAAAGTAACATGGTGTGGGTCGCCCCGTCACCTGCGGCCCTCGGGGCTCGGCGCGGGTGGGGGGACAGGCGGCGCCCATTAATCAAAGTGACGGTCATCGGCGGAGGCGTCACATCGGCCTCCTGCTGACATTTTTCATCGCGAGTCTCGAGCACCCAGCAGCCACCCCACCTGGCCATACAGACAGACAGCCTAATAGAGACAGACAGACACAGAAAGTGGACAGGAAGACAGACAGAGACAAACACACAGACACCCCATCATACACTGTCCATTCAGACATTCAAATACACATATACACATACATACATACGTACGTACATACATACAGACAGACAGACAAATACATACAGGGACAGACAGAAAGACAGACACCCCATCTATACAGCCATCTATCCAGTCACCCAAGTAGGTATAGACTAACAGACACAGACAGACAAGAGGAAAGACACAACTCCCCCGCGCCACCACACACACAACCCCGCCCACACACACACACACACACACACACACACACACACACACACACACACACACACACAGTCAGTCAGTCAACCAGTCATCCACCAAGACAGCCAGCAACCAAATAATCCAACCGTACAGCCAAACAACCACTCCTCAGCCAATCCCTCAGTCACCCACTCCGCCAACCAAGCCAACCAGCCACTCCAGCCAGCCACTCCAGACCACTCCAAGTAGCCAGCCACTCCAGACCACCTGCAGCCCTCCAGCCACTTAGCCGCCGCCTCCGCCATAGACCACGAGCCTGCCCACGTTGTTTCGTCAATAGCGAACACTTCTTATAGAGTATGCGAGAGATAAATGTTGCGAAGGGCTTTATGAAGGAGTGGGTTTGTTGATGGTGGGCGAGGGACAGTAGTGTTAATGGCCTGGTGATGGGAAGATAAGTATTTATCTCTATATATTCTCTCTCGTTCTCGTTCTCTCCCTCTCTCTCTATGAAAAGATAATTATTTTCTTTCTCTATTCTCTCTCGTTCTTGTTTTCTTCCTCTCCCTCTCTATGAAAAGGTAATTATTTTGTCAATCTCTCTCTCTCTCTCTCAGGTGGAATATATAAATCATTAGAGGCATCATTTTTAAGGCTGGCTGTGGCATTCTAGGCGAGTTTATAGCTTTTCTTCCTAATCCGGAGAACATTCCCGAGACCCTTGACTTAGATATCTTTTTAAAAGCGACTAAAACGACCGACGAACATTACTGACTGCAGACAAAACAAACTTATCCTGAAAGAACTGAAAAATAATATATCAAACAAGGAATATAAATGACGAGAATATTATTTACCAAGAGAACAACAAGTTTGAGAAGAAAAGAAATCACCGTTCTCTACTTCTAAAGGGGTTCACAGGGAAGATTGGGTGTTGTGCCCTGGAACACAGCGGCAAGGACTACAGATGGCAAGCTTCACCCTCACACCAGCACGCCCTGAGACACACACGGACGTAGTCGTAGTCATAATACCATACAGTCTGCTGAGTGCCTTCACTTCACCTTCATGCTTATAGCCGACCCATCTTTTAATCCTATTAGGGAAGCAAACGTGGCCTCGGTGCCCATCTCCGTAACATTAGTCATTGATCCTCATTCCTGCACGCCCACACACCCTAACTGATCCTGCTATTGCCTGTCACTGCAAACCCCGAACCACCAACACACAATAATAATAATAGTAATAATAATAATCATAATAATAATAATAACAATAGTAATAATAATAATAATAAATAGAGCCATTCTAAGGTACATTCGCTGGATGTAAGGGGTCTCACACGTACACACAAACACACGCAAAAAGACAAAGGAACACCAGACCAACAAGAACGATAAGTCAGCCGAGCGGTTCTGTTCCCTGACAAATGATTCCAGGAACCTTTGCGGCGATGTGCTGGGAACTAATTTTTGCAGGATGAATTTCCCCAGCACACACACTTGGCGAGGGGCTCCTTCACACAGCACGTTTTTTTTTTCTATCTCCCGTCAGTGATTCTATGCTTGATTTTTTTCCTTCTCCTTACGTATTTGTGTTATGTTTTTATTTTAATTTTAAAATTGTATAATTTGGTACCCTAATCGATTCACACGCTTCGTCGATCTTATAATTTCATCAATGTATGTATGTATGTATGTATATATATATATATATATATATATATATATATATATATATATATATATATATATATATATATATATATATATATATATATATATATATATATATATATATATATATATATATATTCCCGACAGTTGCTAATTTAGACCATTAACTTAAAGCGCTAAGATAAGGTACAGCTTGGTGCATACGCTAGAGGGAATCTCACCACTATATACATTTTGAGAAGGCTTCCTATATACAACTATGCATTTAAACATCCCCTTCCTGACAGCGCTTTAGACCACTAACTTGGAAACATAAAGGAAGGTTGGGTGCATCCTCAATAGGAAATTTTACCACTATATACATTTTAAGAAGGCTTCCTATATACATTATTTTTAAACATTACTACTTTTTAAAATATTTCTGATGGTATTACTCTTCCCCTTTACTTCCAATATTTACTTACAAGCATCACTGTATACAAAGACTTTTTGACATAATAATCCACCATTAAATTATATACATTACTTTTTAGCATTATTCCTGACCAGTTTTTATTTTAATATTTCTCATTTTATTACGATCTTCCTTTTACTTCCAATATTTACGCACAAGCATCGCTGTGTACCAAGATTTCTCGACGTAAGAATCCAACATTAAATTATATACATTACCTTAGTTTTATATTTTTAGCTATTCGATTAAAATTTCCACACTTGAGGTTTCATTTTAATATCAATAGCGACGTTACTTGCGGAGGAGGAAAAAACTAGACAATGTATACAGACAGACAGACAAGATAGACAGACAGACAGACAGACAAGATAGACAGACAGACAGACTGACAAGATAGACAGACAGACAGACTGATGAAAAGAGTGAATTAAAGAAAACCCCCAAAATGCAAATGGCCATCAGACAAGACAGATAAGATAACACACACAAAAGGACAGAGATAAGCAGGAAGAGGGACGGCCGGACGGACAGACAGACAGATCGACAGCTTCACGGAATACACACACACACACACACACACACAAACAGGAAATTATACACACACACACACACACAAACACATCCTCTCTCTCTCTCTCCCCTCTCCTTCCCCTCCGTTGTCTCTTCTCTTCTTCTTCTCTCTCACTCTCTCTCTCTCTCTCTGCATCTGTCTATCTAAATCTTCTTCTTTCTTCTTTGTTTCTTCTTTTTCTTCTATTTTTTTATTTTCTCCTTTTTCTTCTTTCGCCATTGTCACTATTACACCTCACGCTAGGAGAAAGGCAAAGAATGTTCTGCCGTTAGTTCTCAGCCTACGAACAAAAAAGACAACCTAACTATTGAACACATAAATGCACGATCATTACTCAATAATATGGATGAAATCATCCTATTAATCAACGAAAGGCAAATCGACATACTATGCATCAGTGAATCATGGTTACTCACTACACACCCCAGACTCACACGCGAACATTCCTAACTTTAAACTTTACAGACAAGACAGAGGCAAGGCGGAGGGCATGTATATATGTTCATAATGACTTACACTCAGCTTCGATAAACACAGGCGTACCAAAACACGAAGGGTAGATGAAATTTGTATCCAAGTTCAATGCAGAAAACTACCTCCATCCTTATAAACAGTATCTACCGACATCCCAAGGCCTGTTCTACTTCATTTCATCACATAGAAGACACATTGAGGGCATTAATTATGCGTAAAAGACATTTTCTTATTAGGTGACCTCAACGACAACCTCCTACCCAACAGTAAACTATCACGTATAATAGCCAACAATAAGCTCCACACACAAATTAAAAATACACCCACACGAGTGACACCACTTCTGCAACCTCCTAGATGCTGATCATCACTAACAAGCCAGATCTTGTCACTCATTCCCACGTAATCCCTTGTACGATCGCAGACCACGAGCTTAGAGAGGCGCCTCTGTCAAACATCCTAAACCTGGGCGCCAACCCATCACCGTAACTCAAACGTGACCTGTAAGAAAAATCATAAGAGCGACCTTCTAATGCTCCCATATCCTAGAGGAAACCTCCACACTAAATGAAATGTACGCACTTGACGATGTCGATAAACAGGTGTCTATACTAACATCTGTTTATTACTATATAGTCCGGCGCTGCGCCAAAGTGACATTTTTATTCAACCTGCCATAAAAGGTCCCACAATGGGTTCAAAGGTTTTTGATACCACGAGACATTGTAGAATCAAATCCAAAGAGTGCCAAGCTGGCACCCTGGGCATTTTGAAAATCGCCTTCATTTCGTGGTACCTTATACCCCCATTTATCGCTACATGCGAAAAATGAAAATGTCTGTATCTTCACTAATATAGCTGATAAAATTGCAAGTAAAATTATCCAATCATAGGTTTTCAGATTTACGAGGAATGCAATAAAAAACATTATTTCTAGTATCCAGTGTAATTCATCATACCCAAAACGGGCCAATGCTGTAAGGAAAATCGATACTTTTTTTTATGTGTGAAAAAGGCTACAAAAAGTAAGAAAAACATTTTGTGTGTGTTCAGTGCGTGACGGCAATATAAAATACTGATATTTATAAGTAAGCAACCCCATGTATAAAACGAACATGCTCAGTTTTACTAATGAATGGTAGTTGAGGAACTTCTGCATGGTATCCTGCAGGAAACTGGATGACCCTAATGACTTAATGTCCACTCACAAAGTCGATCTTGATGAAAGCAAAACAACCAAGCTCTGGGTAGATGTCTTGATCAAACCTGTCCCTGCTCATGATGTTGTATTTTTTGTCGGGCAGAGGAAGGAAATAGATTGGGCACTGCATTTTGTACGCAGTAGAGCACATGATTCCCTATTTTTTTCTGCTGCCCACCTATCCAAACTATGCCCACTACGGAAACTCTACTACCTACGCTCACACTTACCACGATGCCACCAGATATCTTGGGAGCGATTCATGAAAGGAGAGCATGTGACCTGTCACAGACCAGGCGTTTGGAATGGCATGTGGACCCCGACATGATGATTGGAAACAACGTTCATGCGGTATGGAAAAAGGACCCAAGTGGCATTATTGGCATCACACTAAACCAGACACGCTTGAAGACCTGGGCCCTTGAGTCTCCATATTTGCAGTGGTCTGGCCAAAGACATATCTGATATGACCTCAGATGATCAACATCAGCTTCTCCACAAGGAAGAAATGAAAAAGCCAGAATGACAGCAGATAGTGCAGACCGCTCAAAGATCAGAGACAAATTACAAGAATCCATTGATCCACTTGATCCATCTTTCCTTACCCACATGGCCATCTTGGTCCAGATTGTGAGTGGTAGAATAGAAACTGACCCGACTCATGTGAACGTGCATGAGTCTGTGTCATTAGGAACGCTATGATGAAGCAGTATGAAAGCTCCTGGCCTGATGGATTTCCATGATACTCTTCCCAGGAAAGTCCGTTACAATGGCAGTCACAAAAGCACATCCAAGTTGGTCAAATAAAGGTACATGACACCAATTTGATTTATTCACGCATCATTGGCCTGCAAGCATCTGGAATCGAGACATGGACCTCAATGAGGTTTTGGTTATGAATTGGCACCTCATTCCTACTTCTGATGTTCGCCAGAAATGGCGAGATGAGAGTACCAACAAACAAATCCAACACTCAAGAACAAGCTAAAAGTTGAACATGTGGACGATCTGCAAATTCCAAAAGCAGACAGTGTGAGTCATTGACGGTTCAGCCATACACTGTAGGTGGTTCACTGGCACAACACATGGAACAGTGAAAGACTTCATTGACAACGTTAAATGTAAGCGTAACAAACAAAATGAAAGAAGCTGATGTGTACTTTGATATTTGACCGATATGAAGATTACACAGTACCAAAGGTGAGTCACTCTGCACCGCAAGAGGGAAAAGAAGCAAGCAGGCATCACCTTCACTGTCACTGCTGCGCAGCTGCCATCACAGAAAGCGGCGCGACAGTATCATATATAACAAGACACAAACTCATTGCTCTCATTGTATACGGATACTGCAGGCACTGCAGGCACAGAAAGACAACCTAATGTCAAATCTAGCTAATAGACTTGTTGTCACAGGACAAGATCCAGTAATTCAATTGAAATGATAAGCCATGGCATGATGATCTCATCCATCGAGGAGATTTTGCGCAATACTCAAGTAGAAAGCTGATGTCATAATGATGCCACCAGCTGTTGTGTATTATTAACAGCACCACAGAGGATTACTCAACATCAGTGTCATTTCTAGATGACACTGATGTGTTTTGTCTTGCTAGTCCACTTTTACCATGAAAGACAACTCACTTAGTTCATCTGACAAATGGATGCAACTTCGGCAAAGAAAGGAGAGATCCATCAACATCCGTTAACTGCACACCGCCACAGGGATATCGCTTTGATCAGCTGTTAGAAGAAGTCATTCGTTATCGGGATGTGACACAGTGCTATGGCTCAGTTGTGGGAGCATAGGAAAAAACTAAAGTTCTGAAAGTTCTTCAGGCGGGCCATCAGTTGATTGAAACTTGGGAACAGCACTGCTGCACTAGCTGATGTAGTGCAAGAGTCCACTGTATTCATAGCTGCTCTTTCAAGGTGGGAATCCAGAAGCTCTGACAATGACAGATGTACGATTACAGGTCTTGGAAAAGTGAAAACAGCAAAAGCAAACATTGTTTCTTGCACCAGCTCATGTCTCTCCCCCAACAAATGAATGCTTTTCACCTGAATGTCCTGAGAGCGCACTGCTTCAATCCAATGTTGTACTATCTGGAAACATGTGCTGAGAAGCAAACCCACCAGAGATTGACCCAACCATGCACGGGTGGCAGCGAGATATTGTCAACAGAGCATTAACCCCCAATGCTCTCCACCTAATACTTCGCAGCAACCAGATAGCATTTTGAAGCTTAATAAAATGCACATGCGAAAAATGCAAATCAGCTAGGTGCTCATGCTATTCTACTGCAATGCTTTCTCCATGCACCATCTTCTGCAGCTGTGAAGGTGGCTGGGACTGTTAGTAATGAACACACCACAGCGGCTATGCTGAAGATAGAAAACGACAATCATAATAGATACTTACATGCTAGATATAAAGATATCCTTATCTTTTGTTTACCAAAGAGACAGTATCTAAAAAATTTGATATTATCATTCCCAGTTGTACTGATATGTAGAATTTTAGTATAATACCAAATATATGAAATTTAGGATGCAAAAAATCTTGTGGCATGTTTATTTAAGGTTTGGGATTATCTCATTGGCGTTTGGGTATGATGAGTACACTGGATACTGGAAAATAATGCTTTACTGCATTCCTTGTGTCTGAAAACTCATGATTATGAATACCTTACTTGCACAACTTTATCAGCTATATTAGTGAAGATACAGGACATTTTCATTTTCGTCATGTAGCGATAAATGGGGGTATGGCTATACCACGGAAAATGAGCGCGGATTTCAGAAAATCGCCCAAGGGTGCCAGCTTGGCACTCTTCGGATTTCCCCGATTCTACAGTGTTTCCTGGTATCAAAACCATTAAAACCCATTGTGGGACCTTTATGGCAAAGTTACTCTCACACTTCACCCCTTTGACCAAGAGGAGAGAGAGAGAGAGAGAGAGAGAGAGAGAGAGAGAGAGAGAGAGAGAGAGAGAGAGAGAGAGAGAGAGAGAGAGAGAGAGAGAGAGAGAGAGAGAGAGAGAGAGAGAGAGAGAGAGAGAGAGAGAGAGAGAGAGAGAGAGAGAGAGAGAGAGAGAGAGAGAGAGAGAGAGAGAGAGAGAGAGAGAGAGAGAGAGAGAGAGAATGCTGTAGTGAGGTGACTGTACAGGTGTTATCCGGTGGCGGCACTAAACAAGCAACACACACACACACACACACACACACACACACACACACACACACACACACACACACCAATCATGCAATCGCCGTCACCACCACCACTTCTCGCGGCCTCCAATCCCCGTGCCGCCGCTGCCCCAAGACTCTCACTCTCCCATCACCCACCAGTACAGTGCCGCCCCGTGCCCTCAGGCGTCCAGTCTCGCGTCAGCACGGCATTTCCGCCCCCAAAATGACATCCTGTTGCTGTCTATCACCTTGAACGCTTTGCTTGCTTCCCGCTGGTCATCATTACCGTGAACAGCCCTCGTCACACTGTCATTACCTTTCGTACCTTAATGAGTAAGCCTGCTGTGGTAAATCTCTACTTTCTGCACTAACGAGTAGCCCGCCAGCCAGCCAGTCTACCCGTGACGATCATTTCCACGTTACTGCCCCCTCCAGTTCTCCTTACCAATAGTTCTGCTTCCCCAAACATCTCCCTAACAGTCAACCATCTTAGGTCATGCACCCTATAGCAACCCAGACCACCACACACGGGCCTCCCTCCAGTCCCTCACGAGCATCAGTCACCTGTTCCTTTATTTAACACCCCCCCCCCTCCTACCTGACCCGAAGCAACCCACAGTGACCCAGACCACTGTACAGAGTGTTGGGTCGTTACTCTCTCTCTCTCTCTCTCTCTCTCTCTCTCTCTCTCCCTCTCTCCCTCCCTCCCTCCATTTGCCTCCCCTCTCCCCGATACGGACGTTCATTACCAAGGGCTCAGAGGCTTCACGGGATGGTTCAGCCTAAGCTACGGCAGGCCTCCCAAGTTCCCAAGCGGACAGTTCAGGCACTCGCTCATAACCACCACACGGACCTACGCCTGCTATGAAATTTGAACATGAGGAGGGCGGGCGGGCTCCCTCTTGCAAGCAAAGCATCTGTCCCTTTAATTGCCACACACCCCGCCCCCGCTCACCCCTAACATGCAACCCACAGTGACCCAGACCGCCACACGGGCCCACACCGACCATGAAATTTGAACACGAGGCGGGCGATCTCCTTGTAGTCCCTCACCTGCAAGCAATAGTCACCTGTCCTGTTAATTAGCACGCCCCCCGCCCCCCCTCACCCCCTAACACATCCTGCCACACAATCACCGCTATTCTCACCTTTCAGGATCGCTGCAGACGCTGGAGCACAGGAAAAAAGGTTAAAAATACACCGAGGAGTGACAGAGCCGTGTCGCCCGTACTCCGTGACTTCCCGTTCCAATGTGGACCAAAGCAAGCCTTAGTGACCCCTGACCAATCACCGACCATCTCCATCGTGCCTAAACCAATCACAGATGAATAAAAGGACCCGGCAAGGGCGCAGGCGCACTAGGATTCTAAGTCGTCTAGATATTGGTGTAATCAACTTTTTTCCAGCCTAATCATTTTGCTTTCGTCAGTCACGGGAAAGTTGACGTATTTAATGTGAATAAATTATACCAAATATATATTCCGTGAAGGTAACGAACACTTCCCCCCACCCTTCCCCTCCCCCTCTCTCCTTACCCACACCCCGGAAAGCAAGTAGTTATCCCCCCAGCCACCTCCTCCACCCCCGCTAGTCTCTCTCCACCCTTCCCTCTCGCCACCTCCACCTGTCCTCCCTCCTCCACCATGTGTATCGGGGGAGAGATTTAGTATTAACAATATAGCCCTAAACATTAAACTCAATAAGACAACCACATGACAATAACGATGAGAAAACGTGTTGCTTTCGTGTATGTGGATTTTATGGTGGAGACTGGCATGCTGATAATGAAGGTGGTGATGGTGGTGGTGATGGTGGTGGTGGTGGTGGTGATGATAGTGGGTATGGCAGAGCTAAGGGGGAGAGAGAGAGGGGGGGAGATGGAGAGAGAGAAAGAGGGGGAAACGGAGGAGGAAGAGAAAGGGGGAAGTGGAGGAGTATGAGAGAGAGAGAGAGAGAGAGAGAGAGAGAGAGAGAGAGAGAGAGAGAGAGAGAGAGAGAGAGAGAGAGAGAGAGAGAGAGAGAGAGAGAGAGA
The DNA here is from genome assembly GCF_024679095.1 of Eriocheir sinensis. Taxonomy (NCBI): domain Eukaryota; kingdom Metazoa; phylum Arthropoda; class Malacostraca; order Decapoda; family Varunidae; genus Eriocheir; species Eriocheir sinensis. Next base: position 1,167,580 of record NW_026111720.1, read on the forward strand.
GAGAGAGAGAGAGAGAGAGAGAGAGAGAGAGAGATGGAGAGAGAAAGAGGGGGAAACGGAGGAGGAAGAGAAAGGGGGAAGTGGAGGAGTATGAGAGAGAGAGAGAGAGAGAGAGAGAGAGAGAGAGAGAGAGAGAGAGAGAGAGAGAGAGAGAGAGAGAGAGAGAGAGAGAGAGAGAGAGAGAGAGAGAGAGAGAGAGAGAGAGAGAGAGAGGGGGGGGGGGGGAGATGGAGAGAGAGAAAGAGGGGGAAACGGAGGAGGAAGAGAAAGGGGGAAGTGGAGGAGTATGAGAGAGATTTACATAGATTTACATAGAAAATCAGACCACACAGACCCCATGGTCCAGACTTGGTGGTCTGTCCTTAAACCTAAGTGATTTTACATTAATCAGAAGACTCCAAAACGTTGCATTTCTACTCTAGTTGATATTAAGTTGAAGGAAGTGACGGTCGAGCTTATTTTTGAAGGAGTCAATCGTGTTACACTGGACCACTGATGGTGGAAGCTTATTCCATTCTCGCACCACAACGTTGGTGAAGAAAAATTTGGTGCAGTCTGAATTTACTTGTCCACATCTGAGTTTTACGCCATTGTTCCTCGTGCGCAAAGTGTCATCGATCATAAACAATGTTGATCTGTCTACATTCGTGAAACCATTAAGTATTTTAAAACATTCGATCAGTTTTCCTCGGAGGCGACGTTTCTCAAGAGAGAACATGTTAAGGGTAGAAAGCCTTTCTTCGTAGGATTTGTTGCGCAAGGAAGGGATCATTTTCGTTGCCCGACGCTGAACACCTTCTAATTTAGCAATATCCTTTGCATGGTGGGGAGACTAAAACTGTACCGCATATTCCAAGTGGGGTCTGACTAAACTGTTGTAGAGCGGGAGTATTACATCTTTATTCTTGAATACAAAGTTTCTTTTAATGAAGCCCAACATTCTGTTCGCTTTATTTGCTGCATCGATGCATTGCTGTGAGAATTTGAGGTTTGACGCGATTTTGACCCCCAAGTCCTTGACGCATTGAACGCTTTTGAGTTTAACGCCGCGCATTTCGTATTCGAACTTCTTATTCCTCGTTCCAACTTGAAGGACCTGGCACTTGTCTACGTTAAAGGGCATCTCCCATCTATCCGACCAAGCTGAAATTTTGTGCAAATCCTCTTGGAGGCTTTGCCTGTCTTTGTCAGTCAGAACCGAGTTACCAATCTTTGTGTCGTCTGCAAATTTACTAATGCGGTTATTGAGTCCAACATCCACGTCGTTGATGTAAATAATGAAGAGCACTGGGCCAAGAACCGAGCCCCGAGGGACGCCACTAGTGACAGGCGCCCACTCTGAGTTAAATCCGTCAATCACTACTCTTTGTTGTCTGTTGCTCAACCAATTCGCGATCCATTGGTTTACTTGACCGTCAATACCTATTTGCTTTAATTTGTAAAGTAATTTATGATGCGGGACTTTATCAAACGCTTTCTGGAAATCAAGATAGACTACGTCCAGTGATTTGGTTACGTCATAAACAGTGAAGAGGTCGTTATAAAAGGTTAATAGGTTTGATAGACAGGATCTTTTGTTTCGGAAGCCATGTTGTGAGTCCCCAATTAATGAGTGGCTTTCAAGGTAACTCACAATTTTGTCTCTAATTATGCCCTCAAGTAGCTTACCTACAACCGAAGTTAGACTAATGGGCCTGTAATTACCTGGTACTTTTTTGTCTCCTTTCTTAAAAATCGGTGTCACGTTAGCCTTTTTCCAATCTGAAGGGACGATGCCTTGTCGCAAGGACATATTGAATACGGTTGTGAGGGGGGAGAGTATTTCGCTCTTTGTTTCTTTCAGCAGAGTTGGATATACTTTGTCAGGTCCAGGACTTTTATTTGTTTTGAGTGATTTGAGGGCTTTAAGGACTTCATCGGGTTTTATTTCAAAGTTAGACAATGCATGCTCGGGATTTACATTAGTACTGGTGTTGGTGGTGGTGGCGGGAGGACTGTTATTATTAAACACCGAGGAAAAGTAATTGTTTAATAGGTTTGCAACGTGTTGGCTGTCAGTCACTAGTGCACCGTCGCTGTTTGTTAAAGGTCCAATTCCACTTCTGATCGCCTTTCTGTTATTTATGTAACTGAAGAAGGATTTCGGATTATTTTTACAGTTGGCTGCAATATTTTCTTCATATCTACGCTTTGCCTGACGCACTAATCTGTTTACTCGTCGCCTGGCATCATTGTAAAGTCTAATGTTTTCGGGCGTGCTTTGCTCTTTCTTTAACCTGTAAGACAATTTTCTCCTTGACTGAGTGTTTAATTTCGCTATTAAACCAAGGTGGACTTTATTAGTGTAAATTCGCTTCTCGCACAAGGGGGAGAGAGAGAGAGAGAGAGAGAGAGAGAGAGAGAGAGAGAGAGAGAGAGAGAGAGAGAGAGAGAGAGAGAGAGAGAGAGAGAGAGAGAGAGAGAGTGAGAGAGAGAGAGAGAGAGAGAGAGAGAGAGAGAGAGAGAGAGAGAGAGAGAGAGAGAGAGAGAGAGAGAGAGAGAGAGAGAGAGAGAGAGAGAGAGACGCCCTATGTTTACGCTAATTCTTATCACGCTTCCAAGAACTGTATGAAAACCATATCTGAAAACACTTTTCTTTTATTTAGAAAATATGAATATGTAGTTAAAGAGGCGTTCGGAATGTGTGTGTGTGTGTGTGTGTGTGTGTGTGTGTGTGTGTGTGTGTATTACCATTAGCTACACCTTCCCGACACTGCAATCTGCTTTCCCTCCCTCTCTTAAACTTGCATTCTCTAGAAAGGCGAAGGGTGCGTGGAGACATGATCGAGGTTTATAAATGGATGAAGGGCTTTAATAAGGGAGACATTCATAAGGTTTTGTTGGTAAGAGAACCGGGTAGGACACGAAGTAACGGGTTTAAACTGGATAAATTCAGATTCAACAGGGACATAGGCAAAAATTGGTTTACTAACAGGGTGGTGGATGAGTGGAATAGGCTTAGCAGTCATGTGGTGAGTGCCAATACAATTGTCACATTCAAAAATAGACTAGATAAATTCATGGACAGCGATATTAGGTGGGGTTAGATACACGGGAGCTTAGGGTCAAAGGAGCTGCCTCGTACAGGCCTACCGGCCTCTTGTAGACTCCTGCGTTCTTATGTTCTTATGTTCTTATGACATCACCAAATGTGGGGTACAAACTTGGCGGAGGGACTGTTTTTTGGGCGCCATTAAAGGTAATGGCTAAAGAGTAGCTTAGCCGGATATTTTGTTTTCATTTATTAATGATCCACGAGACATCCTAGAGGTAAATCAAAGTATGTGCTTATCTTTGTATTCATTCATACACACACTGGTAACATTTCTGTGGAGTCTGATTCACTTATTAGAGTGAAATTCTATTGTGATAAACAGTCACAAATTCGTGTCACTAGTAAAAATGAAACTAGTAATTTATGTTTTGGCACCATGAAATATACATAAATAGATAAATATGAAAGCTCACGAAGTCACAATAAGTGACACCACCTGCTTTACGCAGTAAAAATATGCTATTTTAGGTATCTGACACCCGCAATATGGCAGGCTGCTGCTGCCTCGGCCACAGATTATTGCCAGATTGTCGTACTCAGCCGATTATATTTCCCGACTTCCTGCCCCAAAACTGTCTTTTGGGCTCAAAAAACGAAACTAATTTATAGTTATCGTTAAAAGAGTAAGATCCTGATGTTTCTTGGCAATAGTTAGGCGTCAGAAACCGTTAAATATTATGCCCTGAGTACGACAATCTGGCAACGGTAGCTATACGTATTTTCATATTATTGTTCTGTTGTTTAATGAATGTTGTGTTCAAGAAAAAGAATACTCATAATTTTAGTTTGTTTTTGGTTATAAGGATTCTTTACGAAATACAAGTATAACATTACCTTCTTTAACTTAGGAAACGTCCTGAATCCTGGATCGGCTATGGTACTGTTAGGTGCGCCTATTAGACGGCCCTGATAGCAGCGCCGAGAGCCATAAGCTGCGGCGTGAGGGTCAGGGGTCAAGACGTGTTGTGCCCGGGACTACTTGCTCTCCGGGGCCGACCAGCTGACTCGCCTTCAGTGCTACACAATCTCCTTCTCTTGGCTCCTCCTTGACTTCACCACTCCACTCATCTCTTCCATCTCCTCCTCCTCCTCCTCCTCCTGGCTCCTTTTAATCTCCCTGTCTGATCTAACTTACCTCAATTATAATTTCCTACGTTTTCATATGCATTTTTTTCTAAAGGCCAATGCTAAATTCTTTGTTTGTGTTATTAAGCTATTCCAATAAAGGCCGCAGTGCATTAATTGGAAAATAGGACAAAATACAAGTTTCTCTTCCACACCCAAAAAGACAGAGTTCATGAGAAAAAAAAGTAGCTCTCCAGAACAAGTTACGTACTTATTAACCGCCCGACATATCCATAAATCTAACTAACGTCCATTTAAAACTTTTCGTAGTCCTTGCTTACACTAAATTACCCAGAAAGAAACATATATGATCCACAACTAACTAGAATTGAAATCAAAGCCACATCTCATTCACAAGACTAATAATATGCCTTCATGAGCGTAAAAAAACAACGCAGAGATGCCACGTTGAGGATGTTAAGCAACGATATAAATCAGGCTCATGTCATGTTCCCTTGCCGGTGGTTCCTCTTTATAAACAAACCTTGGATCGCTTTAGATGCGGAGAGCAAGGCAGAGGTGTTCCACATTTACCTATTCAACAAAGGAGACTCACGCCACTTCATAACACTTTCTAACCATAATAAGCGTGGCATATCACCTTACCTTCTCTCAGTCCCATCCATCGCCTCCTCCTGTTCCTTCTCCTCCTCCTTACTCTACATCACTGCCACCTTCTCTGTCCTCTCATTCTCTAACGCCTTCCCATCCTTTCATTCTACCTTCATTCCTTCCCTCCTCCCGTCGACATCATCTCATTTTACCTTCATATTCTATTCTTATGTTCTTATTCTCTTAGACACTCTCCATTTCTCTCCCCATTACAAATTTTCCACCTAACACTCCCATTCTCTCCCTCTCCACCTCCGAAGTCATATCCATACGAGCATCCAGTCAACCTTCCATTCCCACGAGCTCGGCGCATCACCTCCCCCGCCGGAGACACGCGCTGAGAGCTCCCACATCTAAAGGGATCGAGGCGTTTATGCGAGGAGCGAGTTGAAAGCCGCTCATGTAGTATCCGATTCCACTTTCCTGGGCGGACAAGTGGCGGACAGGACCCAGGCAGACAGGTACACGAGGAGGCTGATTCATGGAGGAGGAGGAGGAGGAGGATGAGAGGAAAGAGGAGGAGGAGGAAGCGGTAGTGGTCATGGTGGTGAGGAAGGAGAAAGAGCAGTAACAAGAGGAGGAGATGGAAAAGAAGGAAGAGAAAGACTAACAAGAACAAGATGAAGAAAAACAAGACTAAAAAGGGAGATGAAGAAGGGGAGCAGGTCATGGAAGCTGAAGGTAATGATAACAAGGGAGGAGGAATACAAGAAAAGGAAAGAAATAAGAAAGAACTGAAGAAAAGAAAGAACAAGGAAAGAGATGAAGACGGAGAGAGAGAGAGAGAGAGAGAGAGAGAGAGAGAGAGAGAGAGAGAGAGAGAGAGAGAGAGAGAGAGAGAGAGAGAGAGAGAGAGAGAGAGAGAGAGAGAGAGAGAGAGAGAGAGAGAGAGAGAGAGAGAGAGAGAGAGAGAGAGAGAGAGAGAGAGAGAGAGAGAGAGAGAGAGAGAGAGAGAGAGAGAGAGAGAGAGAGAGACATAAACCACAACACAATACCTGATACACTACCAATAAATCACTGTATAATCTATTCTAAGGTGAGAGTAATCAAAAAGGCCACAATAGTAATGGAAATAATCGATTACTGAAGAAAAATTATCGCCCATCACTAGTTATCACTGCATCTGTTTTCACCCCGGAGATGAGCACTGAGGCCGCGCGCACCTCTAGACTACTCCCCCTAATCAACACAGGCTATACACGTGAACAAGGTAACCACTATCTATTATTACCCCGGAGATGAGCACTGAGGCCTCGCGCACCTAATCAACACAGGCTATACACGTGAACAAGGTAACCACTATCTATTATTACCCCGGAGATGAGCACTGAGGCCGCGCGCACCTCTAGACTACTCCCCCTAATCAACACAGGCTATACACGTGAACAAGGTAACCACTATCTATTATTACCCCGGAGATGAGCACTGAGGCCTCGCGCACCTAATCAACACAGGCTATACACGTGAACAAGGTAACCACTATCTATTATTACCCCGGAGATGAGCACTGAGGCCTCGCGCACCTAATCAACACAGGCTATACACGTGAACAAGGTAACCACGTGTAACTATTTTCCCTCATGAACTATTTCCAAAGGGCAAAATAGAGCCCAATCGGGTTTTCGTTAGTGATTTTTTAGGCTCAAAGTACAGAGGAAGGGTCACACTGCCACCAGGGTCACAAAACTACCCCTGGAAATGCCCATGACTCCTACGAAAGCCTTGTCAATATTTTTTTTTTCGGTTGACGGTACAGAGGAAGGGTCAAACTGCCACTAGGGTCACAAAACTACCCCTGGAAATGCCCACAACTCCTACGAAAGCCTTGTCAAATATATCTTTTTTAGGTTCACGGTACAGAGGAGGGGTCAAACTACCACCGAGGTCACAACACTACCCCTGGAATTTTTTTTTTTTTTTTTTTTTTTTTTACGTCGTTGCCTGTTGCGCCGGTAGGCATCTTCCTGGTGGGGCCTGATGGTCGGCCCGAGGCTTCTTCCAGGTGGGGCCTGATGGTCGGCCCAGCCCGTTCTGGCGCAGGCGAGTGTTTATAGTGGCGCCATCTTGCATTACCACCGAGGTCACAACACTACCCCTGGAAATGCCCATGACTCCTAGGAAAGTCTTGTCAAATGTTTTTTTTTTCTTTTAGGTTCACGGTACAGAGGAGTCAAACTGCCACCAGGGTCACAAAACTACCTCTGGAAATGCCCACAACTCCTAGGAAAGCCTTGTCTAATGTGTGCTTTTTTGTTTCACGGTACAGAGAAGGAGTCAAACTGTCACCAGGGTCACAACACAACCCCTGGAAATGCCCACAACTCCTACGAAAGCCTTGTCTAATGTGTGTTTCCTTATGTTCACGGTACAGAGGAGTCAAACTATCACCAGGGTCACAATACTACCCCTGGAAATGCCCACAACTCCTAGGAAAGCCTTGTCTAATGTGTGCTTTTTTGTTTCACGGTACAGAGAAGGAGTCAAACTGCCACCAGGGTCTCAAAACTACCCCTGGAAATGCCCAAAATCCCTACGAAAGCCTTGTCAAATATATTTTTTTAAGTTCACGGTACAGAGGAGGGGGCAAACTACCACCGAGCTCACAACACTACCCCTGGAAATGCCCATGACTCCTAGGAAAGTCTTGTCAAATGTGTATTTCTTTAGGTTCACAGTACAGAGGAAGGGTCAAACTACCACCAGGGTCACAAAACTAATCCTGGAAATGATTACTACTACTAGGGAAGCCTTGTCAATGTGTGTTTTCTTATTGCACGGTATAGAGGAAAGATCAAGCTGTCACCAGGGTCACAAAACTACCCCTGGAAATGCCCAAAATCCCTACGAAAGCCTTGTCAAATGTGTGTTTCCTTAGGTTCACAGTACAGAGGAGTCAAACTGCCACCAGGGTCACAAAACTACCCCAGGAAATGCCCACAACTCCTAGGAAAGCCTTGTCAAATGTGTGTTTCCTTGGATTCACGGTACAGAGGAGTCAAACTGCCACCAGGGTCACAAAACTACACCCTACCTTAATGTTCCAATACTTACTACTGACAGGTACTACTTACGTCTTCCCTCACACGACTCCTAAACCAACCAATACGTTCTTAATGACACAAAGACTGACAGGTGATTCAATTTTACCTCAAACCACTAAAAAGATCATTGCACTGTTCATTAACTTCATACTGACAGGTGTTGAAATCTTAATTACCTCATACGACTATCAGCGGTAACACACACACACACACACACACACACACACACACACACACACACGTACCTTCCTCCTCCTCTCTTTACGTCCAGATAGCAAATAGCCAGTCCTTCTTCCTCTCTTTTCCTCCTCCCTTCCTCCTCTTCCTCCTTTCCTTCCTCCTCCTCCTTCCTCCTCCTCCCTCCCTCCATTCCCTTGTTTCTCCCCTTTATCCGTTCATAGTTAATTAGTTAGGTAGTTAGAGAGTTAAGTTAAGTAGTAGTAGTAGTAGTAGTGGAGGTGGAAGTCTGTATGTGTGTGTGTGTGTGTGTGTGTGTGTGTGTGTGTGTGTGTGTGTGTGTGTGTGAAAAAAAAAAAATAGGAGTCTTCAAGAGGCCGCTATGTAGCTCCTCTGAACCTAAGCTCCCGTGTAGCTCCAGAGTATCTAACCCCACCAAATATCGCTGTCCATGAATTTATCTAATCCATTTTTAAATGTAACAATTGTATTGGCACTCACCACATGACTAAAGTTTATTCCACTCATCCACCACCCTGATTGTAAACCAATTTTGCCTATGTCCCTGTGTGTGTGTGTGTGTGTGTGTGTGTGTGTGTGTGTGTGTTTAAATGCAGAAATATATATGTGATGAGAGAGAGAGAGAGAGAGAGAGAGAGAGAGAGAGAGAGAGAGAGAGAGAGAGAGAGAGAGAGAGAGAGAGAGAGAGAGAGAGAGAGAGAGAGAGAGAGAGAGAGAGAGAGAGAGAGAGAGAGAGAGAGAGAGAGAGAGTGTGTGTTGATGTGCTGAATTAGTCTTTTCTCTTGTAATTATTTTTCTCATATTTTATTAAGCCCTTCATATAAATCCCTCTTTCCTTTAAATTTGAGTTATTTATCTTTCTATCTTGTTATATTTCCCCCTAAGGTCCATATAATTCCTTCTTTCCACTTTGTTTGATGCAAAATTTTCTGAGGTTCTTTCTCAGACATTTGCATGAAGCACAAATGATTTCCCTTCCAAATATTCTTCTATTTCCTACATTTTTTTCTAATTTTGCGTTGGTTTTCATATTTTCTTTTTCATCTTAAATTTCACTTGGTCTTTTTTTCTTTTAATCAAGCTGTTTTTGTCTTAGATTGGACTCTCTCTTTACAACGAAGTCCAGATTCTCTTTCCACTGAATTTAAATTACGGACATTTTTTCCTCATGTATTTAATTCATCACTTTTTCCTCCCACTTTTCCTCCTGCTCAGACGGTCGCAACACCCTCCCCGCCCGCGTCTCGTCCGTCCTTCTTTGCACTGAATTTAAATTACGGACATTTTTTCCTCATATTTATATCATCACTTTTTTCTTTCCACATTTCCTCCTGATCAGATTGTCTCCCCCCCCCGAACCCGCGTCCCGCCCTTCCCGCCCTTGTCCCGTTACAACACCGCGGGTTTTCCGAGCCCTCCCCGCGGCAGAAAAATTACAGCCGCCCGCGTCAAAGTGTGTGTGCGTTTGGCCTGAAGGAAAAGCAATTATAACACCCGGACTCGTATTCTCGCACGCTTCGGGCTCTTGATACGATAATTTTCTAAGGCCACAGAAATAATGCGTCGGGTTCCCAAGAGTGTAGTACTCGTCCATGGCGTAGAAATCTTGCAAAACTACCGCCAGAGATATGAACACACCCGTGGCAATCCCGACAACTTCTACGAGAGGTTCTTGACACGGCGATCCCAAGGCCGTGAAACGTTTGAAACTATGGGTCCTGAACTATCAAGACGGCAGATTAGTTACTGCTGCCCGCGTCAGTGTGCGTGCGCTTGGCCTGAAGGGAGAACAATTATAACATAGGGAGTATCAAGACGGCAGATTAGTTACTGCTGCCCGCGTCAGTGTGCGTGCGCTTGGCCTGAAGGGAGAACAATTATAATACAGGGAGTATCATCAAGACGCCTCTGCCAGTAATTTCACCTCGTTGTTTTTCCTTCAGTCCTCTTCGTGGGAGGAACACTTTGGGGGTCACTTTTTGTTCTGTTCTTGGCAGTGTTTTTGTTGTTGCTGTTTGGTCGTTGATGTTGTTCTTCCAGTCGACATTTTTTTTATTCTGTTCTTGGTAGTAATTTAACAGACAAATATACGAAGAGGGTGGAACTTTCTGTATGTTGATATGTATGCCGGGATGAGTGTCAGGCCTCTTAATTATTCTTACCTTTACAGTTCAAGTATGTTTAACAACGATACGAGCCACGCGATCCACGTTAGCGGCCGCTACCATGGAGCACGATGGGAAGTCAGGGGTGGGTCCAGCTAATATGTTTATGAACGCTACGAATCATGCGTTAGTGACCGCTACCACGGGGCACGATGAGAAGTCAGGGGTGGGTCCAGCTAATATGTTTATGAACGCTGCGAATCATGCGTTAGTGACCGCTACCACGGAGCACGATGAGAAGTCAGGGGTGGGTCCAGCTAATATGTTTATGAACGCTACGAATCATGCGTTAGTGACCGCTACCACGGAGCACGATGGGAAGTCAGGGGTGGGTCCAGCTAATATGTTTATGAACGCTACGAATCATGCGTTAGTGGCCGCTACCACGGAGCACGATGGGAAGTCAGGAGTGGCTCCAGCTATGTTTATGAACGCTACGAATCATGCGTTAGTGGCCGCTACCACGGAGCACGATGGGAAGTCAGGAGTGGCTCCAGCTAATATGTTTATGAACGCTACGAATCATGCGTTAGTGGCCGCTACCACGGAGCACGATGGGAAGTCAACAAACAGTGTCGCGGGACCATGCTGGCGAGTGGCGATATCAGTATCAATGGAGGGGAGACTGTTTCACGGCCTCAACTTCCTGTGTGATGGGAGCCGCCGCCCCGTTATGCTCTTGGAGAAAGAATGGTTAATGATAAGCCGGAGTTACTTATAATAATAATAATAATAATAATAATAATAATAATAATAATAATAATAATAATAATAATAATAATAATAATAATAATAATAATCAGTGTGTGTGTGTGTGTGTGTGTGTGTGTGTGTGTGTGTGTGTGTGTGTGTGTGTGTGTGTGTACATGCTTAAATTGTTACGTGCGTAAGTGAATGTGCGTATATTTTCATGTGCGTGAACTTTGTGCGTTAATATTTATGGGCGTAATTCTGTGTCATTCTGGAGAGAGAGAGAGAGAGAGAGAGAGAGAGAGAGAGAGAGAGAGAGAGAGAGAGAGAGAGAGAGAGAGAGAGAGAGAGAGAGAGAGAGAGAGAGAGAGAGAGAGAGAGAGAGAGAGAGAGAGAGAGAGAGAGAGAGAGAGAGAGAGAGAGAGAGAGAGAGAGAGAGAGAGAGAGAGAGAGAGAGAGACTAATATTGGAGAACTCTTATCATTTGTTCTCTCCCGATCAAAAAAAGAGTCACAGCCACGTCCCACCACCCCGCCCGTGTAAATAGACGCCGCATCGCAACAAACCTGTAACCGTGATCCCGCAAGTACCAACACCTCTATTACCAAGCCTATAGATAACTTAAAAATCCTTAGTTTCAATGCGCGTAGCCTAAGAAACAAATTTGATGATCTGAGATGTCTTGCTTTAACAGAAAATTTTGACATAATTGCTATAACTGAAACATTTATCGACACCATATATTGATTTAAGTTCCGAATACAACATAGATGGCTACAGACTCTTCAACAAAGATCGTGTAAACTGTAGAGGCGGTGGCGTCGCCCTTTATGTCAAAAAGCTATTTGCAACCCACTGACAAAACACTGGAAACAGTAACGTTGAACATCTGTGCGTGCGAGTAAACATTGCAAAAGTCAATTTAAATATATCTGTCACCTACAGACCTCCCGGGCAATCACTGATGACGACCTTGAAATGTACAGCGTCTTAAGGCAGTCACTTAATAACAGCGACTCACTGATATTAGAGACTTAACCTCCCCATATCGACTGGGCGACACTGTCAGGTACAGAAGGCGAGTCACATAGAATGATCGAATTTCTAGAAGAAAATTATCTAAGCCAAATGGTTTCTGAGCCAACTCGACAAAATAATATACTCGACCTTGTTATAACGACCCAAGATAACCTAGTCAGTAGTGTCACGGTAGGAGAACACCTCGGTTCTTGCGATCATAAATTAGTGCGCGTCGACATTAAAGCTCAATCATCAGTGACTGAAAATAAAGCAAAGGTGCCCAATTTCAAAAGAGCTAACTTCGTAGAAATCCGACAAAAACTAACAGAAATACAACTATCAGATGACGGCAACGTAGAGGAAGCCTGGCTAAGCCTTAAAAATCACTTACTCACTCAGCAGAACACATTCGTCCCCTAGTGCGAGAAGCGAATTAACACTAATAAAAGCCCACCGTGGTTTAATAGCAAAATTAAACAATCAGTCAATGAGAGAAAATTGTTTTACAGGTTAAAGAAAGAACAAAGCACGCCCGAAAACATTAGACTTTAAAATGATGCCAGACGACGAGTAAAAGGACTAGTAGGTCAGGCAAAGCGTAGATATGAAGAAAATATTGCAGCCAACTGTAAAAATAATCCGAGAGAGAGAGAGAGAGAGAGAGAGAGAGAGAGAGAGAGAGAGAGAGAGAGAGAGAGAGAGAGAGAGAGAGAGAGAGAGAGAGAGAGAGAGAGAGAGAGAGAGAGAGAGAGAGAGAGAGAGAGAGAGAGAGAGAGAGAGAGAGAGAGATATACATAGATTTACATAGAAAATCAGACCATTATTAGAGACTCCCTTGGTCCAGACTTGGTGGTCTGTCCTTAAACCTAAGTGATTTTACATTAATCAGAAGACTCCAAAACGTTGCATTTCTACTCAGAGAGAGAGAGAGAGAGAGAGAGAGAGAGAGAGAGAGAGAGAGAGAGAGAGAGAGAGAGAGAGAGAGAGAGAGAGAGAGAGAGAGAGAGAGAGAGAGAGAGAGAGAGAGAGAGAGAGAGAGAGAGAGAGAGAGAGAGAGAGAGAGAGAGAGAGAGAGAGAGAGACGGAGAGAGAGATTTACATAGATTTACATAGAAAATCAGACCACACAGACCCCATGGTCCAGACTTGGTGGTCTGTCCTCGTGTTACACTGGACCACTGATGGTGGAAGCTTATTCCATTCTCGCACTACAACGTTGGTGAAGAAAAATTTGGTGCAGTCTGAATTTACTTGTCTACATTTGAGTTTTGTGCCATTGTTCCTCGTTCGCAAAGTGTCATCGATCATAAACAATTTTGTTCTGTCTACATTCGTGAAACCATTAAGTATTTTAAAACATTCGATCAGTTTTCCTCGGAGGCGACGTTTCTCAAGAGAGAACATGTTAAGGTGAAAAGCCTTTCTTCGTAGGGTTTGTTGCGCAAGGAAGGGATCATTTTGTTGCTCGACGCTGAACACCTAGTTTAGCAATGTCCTTTGCATGGTGGGGAGACCAAAACTGTACCGCATATTCCAAGTGGGGTCTGACTAAACTATTGTAGAGCGGAAGTATTACATCTTTATTCTTGAATAAAAAGTTTCTTTTTAATGAAGCCCAACATTCTGTTCGCTTTATTTGCTGCATCGATGCATTGCTGTGAGAATTTGAGGTTTGACGCGATTTTAATCCCCAGGTCCTTAACGCATTGAACGCTTGTGAGTTTAATGCCGCGTATTTCGTAATCGATCTTCTTATTTTTTGTTCCAACTTGAAGGACCTGGCACTTGTCTACGTTAAAGGGCATCTCCCATTTATCCGACCAAGCTGAAATTTTGTGCAAATCCTCTTGGAGGCTTTGCCTGTCTTCGTCAGTGAGAACCGAGTTGCCAATCTTTGTGTCGTCTGCAAATTTACTAATGCGATTATTGAGTCCAACATCCACGTCGTTGATGTAAATAATGAAGAGCACTGTGCCAAGAACCGAGCCCTGAGGGACGCCACTAGTGACCGGCACCCACTCTGAGTTAAATCCGTCAATCACAACTCTTTGTTGTCGGTTGCTCAACCAATTCGCGATCCATTGGTTTACTTGACCGCCAATGCCTATTTGCTTTAATTTATAAAGTAATTTATGATGTGGGACTTTATCAAACGGTTTCTGGAAATCAAGATAGACTACGTCCACTGATTTGGTTACGTCATAAATTGAGAAGAGATCGTTATAAAATGTCAGTAGGTTTGACAGGCAGGATCTTTTGTTACGGAAGCCATGTTGTGAATCCCCAATTAATGAGTGGCTTTCGAGGTAACTCACAATTTTGTCTCTAATGTTCTCGAGTAGCTTACCTACAATTGAAGTTAGACTAATGGGTCGGTAGTTACCTGGTATTTTTTTGTCTCCTTTCTTAAAAATCGGTGTCACGTTAGCCTTTTTCCAATCCGAAGGGACGATGCCTTGTCGCAAGGACATATTGAATACGGTAGTGAGGGAGGAGAGTATTTCGCTCTTTGTTTCTTTAAGCAGTATAGGATATACTTTGTCGGGTCCTGGACTTTTATTTGTTTTAAGTGAATGGAGAGCTTTAAGGACTTCATCGGTTGTTATTTCAAAATTAGGCAATGCATGTTCGAGATTTACAATAGTACTGGTGTTGGTGGTAGCGAGAGGAAGACTGTTAGTATTAAACACCTAGGAAAAGTAATTGTTTAAGAGGTTTGCAATGTGTTGGCTGTCAGTCACTAGTGCACCGTCGCTGTTTGTTAAAGGTCCAATACCACTTTTGATCGCCTTTCTGTTGTTTATGTAACTGAAGAAAGATTTCGGATTATTTTTACAGTTGGCTGCAATATTTTCTTCATATCTACACTTTGCCTGACCTACTAGTCTTTTTACTCGTCGCCTGGCATCATTATAAAGTCTAATGTTTTCGGGCGTGCTTTGTTCTTTCTTTAACCTGTAAAACAATTTTCTCTCATTGACTGATTGTTTAATTTCGCTATTAAACCACGGTGGGCTTTTATTAGTGTTACTTCGCTTCTCGCACAAGGGGACGAATGTGTTCTGCTGAGTGAGTAAGTGATTTTTAAGGCTTAGCCAGGCTTCATCTACGTTGCCGTCATCTGACAGTTGTATTTCTGTTAGTTTTTGTCGGATTTCTACGAAGTTAGCTCTTTTGAAATATGGCACCTTTACTTTATTTTCAGTCACTGATGATTGAGCTCTAATGTCGACGCGCACTAATTTATGATCGCAAGAACCGAGGTGTTCTACCGTGACACTACTGACTAGGTTATCTTGGGTCGTTATTACAAGGTCGAGTATATTATTTTGTCGAGTTGGCTCAGAAACCATTTGGCTTAGATAATTTTCTTCTAGAAATTCGATCATTCTATGTGACTCGCCTTCTGTACCTGACAGCGTCGCCCAGTCGATATGGGGGAGGTTAAAGGCTCCTAATATCA
>NW_026111720.1:1389660-1469660 GCF_024679095.1 Eriocheir sinensis
GTGCACAAGCTCCAAAAAGTATGCAACCTCAATCAGTCATATAATTTAAACAAACAAGGGAATGACAATTTGATATATGAGCTACTCATAATTTCTCCCCCTGTAACATATTCCAACCTAAAGGGTTATGTTGAGTTAGGAACATAAAATTAGATTAATATAGATTTCTTAAGTTCGTTTATGAAAAATATATATGATGCACTCCATATTCCACTCCGTTGATAACAAAGGCACATTTTGAATTGAATCGCATATCTATGGCAATCAATTAAAGTTAACAAAATAAATATAAATTACCTAACCCAACTAGATCTAACTTAACCTAACCAGATGTGCTGATATTTCATCTCCTACTTAATAAATTACTATTTTTATTGTCATATATATGAATTGTACATGTATCTTCAAACCTCCCAAAAATCACTGGGAAAGAGTGTAGAGATCAAAACAGCTGTGAAAAACAGCCACAAAATGTGTGGAGTCCATGTGGCTTACAAAGCCCATAGGTACGTTAGGTCAGGTTAGGTTAGTTTAGACCTTGCAAGTTTATTTTCAATGATAAATATGCAGTACATCAATTTCATCAGTGGCAGAGTAAGTAGTGGTGAGCAAGGGGTTTGCACCACCCGTGGCAATGCGAGTTCCCTAGCATATTCCGGTCTTTCACATTTGTTTTAATTTCTAAAATCTTTTCCACTGATTTCTGGGAGATCCGAAGGTTACTAGGATATGAATATGAGACGAACCGTTGGTTGAGTAGGGGACGAGATAATGACATGAAACGGCAGAATTTACTCTTACTACACTCCAACACGACTTCTGCGTAACGAAACACACAAGAAATTAATCCAGACAAGGAAAGGTTTTGCTCAGGGATCGAAACCGCGACCAGCAAGGTGAGAGAGCCACTCAACCAGTCGTCCATCTTAAAGAAGTACCCCACTCATGGAGTGATTTATGGAGGCTCACCCATTAGGCAAGTCGCTGCAGTACAGACACGTTAAAACCAGTGCACTTGAAGAGAAATTAAATACAACACAAAGTCAGTGTTAACCTTAAGCAAGATGGCTACGTACTCAAGATTAGCCGATGCATGTTTAAAAGTGGTGAGACACAGGGCTTCAATGTGTAACCACAAGCTTTATTTTATTTATATTGCAACCACATGGGTAAATCTTAGGAATAGCGGCTCCAAGCGGTGCACATTTAGGGCACGGTGTGGTAATTACAACATTTCTAGCACGTACGACGGGTTTTGACAAGCGGACAGGCGTGTTAGTCACAAGGGGTGTATTTTACCATGCGGGCTCTTTCCTTTCTTCACCCCGGCGCTCGCAGTCTCATCGCCCATCGACTTGGAAGAAATCGTGAGGTCAGCGTGGAAAAATACACCCCTTGAGACATAAACACGCCTGTCCGTCAAAACCCAGTCGTACTTTCTATAAATGTTGTAATTACCCGCTAGGAGCCGCTATTCCCAAGATTTACCACCATATGTACTGTGGACCGCTTTCACAGTCACTTTGTTTGTGGGAAGGGTGTGAAGGGAGTGAAGGCCAGGGTGTGAAGGGAGTGAACATTGGGCAGTGCAGCATGAAGTGTTCTGGTGTCAGGCTTCCTTATTTGTTTGTGTGACAGGTTGTGTGGGCACCACGGGCAGTGGCGCTATGTATGGGGTGTCAGGGAGCGTCCGTCTTGGGATGGACTGGCGAGGAGCGAGGAGAGGTTGTCACTTTGTGATCGGTGGTGATCGTCTTGGTGTTGCGCCTGTGGTCTAGTGAAGGAAGGCCTGCCTCTGCCTGCAGGGCCAGGGTGGGAGATGACCTGAAGGCGACGAGGGCAACTCTAGAGGGTCGAGAGACAGGAGCAGTGCCCGGCCAGGGAGACCTTGTTTACAATGGCTTCGTGTTGGCGCTGCTTCCAACGAGAAGGCATCTCTAAATCACTTATCTTGAGACCAGAAGTGAAAATAGCTACAGGTACTTAAACTAGCAATTATTTAACAGGAAATTAAATCATTCTTAAGCTGCTGGAGAGCAAAATAAGGAAAATGCAAAACCTCCCACTGTGTTTTCCCTGTTTTGGGCGGCTCAGGAAGAGGCTGCGGCCCGCGCCACATTCGCCCCTCAGTGGTCACATACACCACACACAGACGCAAACCTTAAAACTTTGCCAGCAAAGGGTAAGTACATTTTTTTTTCTTACCAACAGATACCACGTTTTTAAGTTTGGCTCCAAAGGACAACCAGTATTATTTTTTTCCAAAATAGAAAAGAGGAACCGAGTTAAGTCAAAATAGTACTTTCTATGTTTCGAGTCTCCGAAAAGCGGCGCTGCACGGAAAGCCAATACGGTCCATTAGAGGTAACTTTGGATTGCAAAGAAAAACGTTGCAAGAATCATGAAAAAAAAAACCATTTGATGACAGTATTGTAATGCGGGGAAAACTGAGAGATCGGTAATCTGTAATAACTGATGTGTTGCTTGTGAATCAAGTGGTTACGAACCGCAAGACAGACAGACGAACCAGATGTGGAGCTGGTGGCGTGACTACGCCTCAGCCGAAGGTGCTGAATTATCATGTTAGTTTTTTTTGGAGGAGGGACGAGCAGAATTTTTCCCCTGTATTCTAGAAGAACGACATATGTATCCTTAAATCCTGATTTTACTGTCCACAACTTATATTTGACACGAAAGTTTTTTAATGATTTACATAGAGCATCATTTACAAAGTTACAGTTGTGATGTAATGATTTATATGTGGAGAATGGTCGGTGGAATAGTCGAGGCAGGGGCGCCTTCCCTGAAAAGCGGCTTGCCTGGGGGAGGTGCAGACTGAACTACACGTGGTGGAGTCTTGCCTCACACAGCCATTGCAGAACACCAACACTTTGCAACATGGCGAGAACTTATGACAAAGATGCACATGTCGCAGCAAGAATTGCTTCATTTCTTACTTTCTACATTTCATTGATATTGTCTTCCTGAACACTGGAGTCATGGTCGTTTGTATATAGTCAATACGCCATTGAAATTGTCTTTCATTTATTGTCTTAGTTCTGTAATTCTGTCTTTTTAGTCAGGTAAATCTTATGTCATTGTTCTATCGCATAGTTCTGTTTGTGTACCAAATGTCATGCCTTTAGTCAGGCTTTTATTTGTTCTGTTTTTAACTTTTATTTGTTCTGTTTTAACGTTCCTCTGCTTTAGGTTTTTCTTTTTTAGATTTTCTTATCTTAGAGTGTCTTCTTAACATGTCCAGGCTATTAACATTTTAGTATATTTATTTTAGAGAATTTGTCTTTTAGGGTTCCTCTGTTTTTTCGTTTTTATCATGGTATTTTTTTTAAATTTCAAGATATAAGTAGTTTCATATAATTATCAAAATTTGTAAAGTTTTAATTTTTTTTAACTATTTTTATGCCAGTAACGACACCAGAGCTGTGTATATTTTAGTGATTATATAAAGATTTTACGGAAGTGCTGAATGTGGACTACAAATTGGAAATGTGGTTATATTAACAAAATTAACATTCTTAAATAACTTCCGATTTATGTATGATGTTTTGGTTTTATGTACATTTGTGGTCAATAAATATCTATCTTTCTACCTATCAAGTGAGAGAACCAGTTGCTTCGGAACTCTTTCTGAACTGGTGGAACAGGCCAATTGTATGTTAACTAAACCACTGATAAATGCGTTCACTAGCCTCTGGCTAGCCGCGGGCAGTGGGAGGGGAGGTGATAAGCTGACTGTGTGAGGTTGTCTCCCTCACACACCGTCTGGACCTCACCCCCACAGGTACGTTGAACCCAGTTCCTAGGCACCAAGCTTGTTAGTGTTATCTTGATACAAAGTTAATGTTACTTAAAGAGTTGAATTGACACACCGTCTGGACCTCACCCCCACAGGTTCCCTAGCATACTGACTGAGCTGGTACCTCACTTGTGTGTCATTATATACAGTATGTGAACATTCCCTTTTGTGTGGGCTTATGATCACCCACTTGGTATCTTAACCCCACATGAATACCTTTGCCATGATTATCTTTGTGAACACATATCGATCGGTGGTTGAAGGGATATATTTTATTATATAACTATGCACCATAGAAACTTGACTAGGTAGTTTTGTTAGCTATGGTCAGGTCTCTATATCTCCATATATTTTATGAAATTAACTGTGATTGGGTGGGCCCTTCTGGTGATTGGAATGATGAGTTGTAATCAGTATTGTAAAGTAACTCGGTAAAAGCTCGCTACCATTACCAACAGAATAATGAGTTGTCAGTGGCATTGTTAATTAATATCAGTGTGCTACCATTACCAACCGTGATGAATTGTAAATAATATTGTTACTTAATTTCAATAAGCTCGCTACCATTATATATCAACATAATGTGAATAAACCTCATAATTTAACATTTGTGTTGTGTCACCCTAACAACTAGGAAGCACACTTCTAGTAAAATATTAAAAGAGTTGAAGGCAACACACTAGTGGCATAAGCAGTGGATACTCATCATTAATTGCCTAAGTGCTTACCAATCACAGAATATGAAATAGCTTTTACTAGGCCATAGCTAAATTCAATAAATAGCTCACCTTTTGAAGTGAGGATTGTTATGTTATTCCCTGCGAAGTGCTATATATATCTTGAAAGAAGAGCTTAGTATGCAAATGCAGAGTTTTATTACTAAAGCTTAAAATATTAATCATTATTATTCTTAGATTAAAATTTATTTACTAGACTTAATTAACTTCATACTTTTGTTTTACTAAATTTACCGAATGGGCTAAAACTCGTAATAGGCCTCCTATCACCGTGTAAGTTACGACGAGAATCTACAGAGTCTAAATAGGTAGAATTTAAGCGAAGTAGGATTAGTATGGTCTTACTTCTTTAAAAAGGATCCATCATATTGCAACTGGTTTTGGTTGAAGCAGTTTTCAAACAGGGTTCGAAGTGATAATTTTTGTTTGCTAAATGAGTTATTTAAATTTGACCTACCATTGTAATATTTTTGAAAATCGTTCTTCCATTTTGATAAACGTTTAACTTCAGTCTTATTAATCACAAGTAAATATTCCATATCGGGTGCAACTTGAAAGTAGTCGTCTGTCACTATGTAGAACAGATCCAACTATTAGAACGATTCAAGCGACTATAGCATCCCCTGGCAGGAATTACCATCAGTAGGGAAACCATAAAAGCGTTTATCTGACCAACTTGTTTATGGGAGGCTCAGAAAACCTGATATGTGTTCACCCTCATCAGTCATTATAGTAGATTCTGTAAATATTCCACCCCTTAAATCTAAAAAAAAACACACACAAGTGGTGGAGTGCTCGAGGACAGTATGTGGCTGACTACGGACTTAACCAAGAAGGTATCGACCTGGACAACGGGGCGCAGTCCGTGACAGAACGCTTCTTTCCCAGATTTCTGCCAGCAACAACACTGTAAAGCATTAGGATTCCCCTTACCACCTATCGTGCCTCCCCCTGGGCTGGAAACGCGCAGAAGTCTAGGAGAGGACGCCGGCACAATAAGTCTCTCCTGGCTGCTGTGCCAGGGTCATCTTTACGGGTGGCCACAGCGACTTTCTCCAGACGAGTTAGGAGTGACGATCCAGTGAGACATGAAGTGTTTAGGAGTGTTTCGAAGGCTACATTGGTAACCCCTATGGTACACTAACACACCTGGCGTGGAGACGCGAGTAGTAGTTGAAGGTTTTGGTGGATATGGTAGCCACTTATTTCTCTGCAAGAGAAATTGGCTGCAACTAATAGTCAACATTGGGTTGCGCCGCCAGGGCTGCACTCTTACAGGATGTGGCGAGCTTCCTCGTATCCCCCACCTTAGGAGACATATTATGACGAAATGAAAGGTTAGAATGAATGAGGGAGTGATAGTAGACTAGAGTGAAAGGAATGGGTGACTGAGGTTGAATCTTGCACATCGAGAGTACCTTTCAGGGGACTTAAGGTTAAGTCCCTACACCAAGCCGGGCGGTCAGGAGGTTGGCTGGGGTGGAACTTTCTCGCCTATCACTAATCTTGGTGTTAGGTCTCAAAAGGACATTGTGGAGTTAAGTGTCTCAAAGTGACATTGTGTAGTGACCCAGGATTGTGGTCACTGGTTAGATAATGAGCTCCGTCCAGAGTAACAAAGTTATGCCAGGGTTACAGTCAGGTAAGAGAGATAACTCTAGAGGGAAAGACAGATTGAACTCTTGATTGTGAAGGAAGGATTTGAGGGTGAAAAATTCAATGTCCAACATCAAAGCTGGCTTTTGTAAATGTGTATATATCCTTTCAACCCCAATGCACAGAGATAAAAGTCTACTCCTAAGAAATAAGCTCCTCCAGACACTAACATTGACCTGCTGAGACACCAATCCAGCTCTGCAATAGATGCTGCCACACAAACTGAGGAAAACATAACAGATGATATTCAGACACTTCCATGACATCCTCAGGAAGAGCCTGGCTCATCAGCAGACTCTCTATTGCTCTGTGCCGGAAAGCAGATTCTGTAGCCAGTATGCCCTACCAGCTCAGTACATATCACTATAAATGAGGAATTAAAATCCAGTAGTACACACAGTCCTACTCCAGGTCATAAGTCCTCAAAATCCCAACACCAACACACTATTTGCCTGTGGTATCTCTATCTACTGAAACTTCCCAGATCCCCTTCCTCCTGCAGAAGAATACTCTGGTCAGAACACCACTGAGAATACAGTCTAAAGCTCGAGTCATGACTGCTGAGAATGTACAAAAGCAGGATATTGAGAGGCAGCAAACGGAAATTAATGCTAAAGCAACGAAGGCCGAAAGACTGATGCTCCTACTGGGAAAGGGCAAGGGTAAAGGTAAAGGGTCGAAGCTACAAATCTGAAATCCACCAAAGACAAGAAGCAAACCAGATTTCTGAAACAGGTGAAGAAAATGTAGGTCTAATGGAGGACCAGACCTGCAATGGATGTGGCATGGACTGGGATGATGAAAGGGAAGTTTTACAGTCAAAATAGGTTGATGAGACCCAAGGATGTCCCCACTGACATGTCCCCGGTGCCTACCTCTCTCTGTATTTGATTAAAAAGATGAATACTTTTGTGATGATTGTGTCCTGTTAGGTTTTTTATTTTTCTAAATATCAAGGAAAAGGATTTGTTTGTATTTGTTTGTTTGCCATCAATAACTTCTTTAAGTTTTTTTTTTTTTTTAATCTGCCCTTGTTGTGAGGATTAACTTTATAGATCTGAGAGGCTGTACTTCAATTCTAAGCTGTGAGGATAAGTCTTAATCCTATGTTATCGAGCATCATCATGTCTTTTAGTTTACTCAAAATGTTTTGTTTATTTTCAATTATTTCATGCTTCTTTATTTTTGCTATAAAATTTAGCATGACCTTTTTTTTTTTTTAAAGTTAAGAGGATACCATTACATTTGTCTTATGTGTTTATATATGGTATATTTCAAAACATATTTATAAATAGTTGATATAATTTTGTAGTTTTATAAATTAATCCCTGTAGAATCCAAGAAGCATAAGTTGGTAGCATTAATTGCCAGCAGTACTTTTCTCCCTCAACATACCTTATTTACTGTACACATATAAAACTTACTTAATTACCTAACAGCCTCCTTACATATATCTACCAACATTTCAGTCTAATCCGTGGTCTTTAAAATCATTTAAATCCCAAGTGTAAGCCAGCATTTTTAAATACCGCACCCACATTCTTTCTCTACTCCTCATGCTAAAAAGCCTTGGTTTAATCATGCTTGTTCTCGTGCAATTAAAGATAGAGAGGCAGCTCACAAAAGGTACCAGAGCCTTCACACTCCTACTAACCATGAACTTTACATTTCAGCCCAGAATCGTGCCAAATCTATTCTCCAACTTACCAAAACATCTTTCATCAACAGAAAATGTCAACACCTTTGCTTTTTTCTAATTCCTCCTGTGACTTCTGGCACCTAGCCAAAATATCTCCACCAATTTCACTTCTTCCTCTTTCCCTCCTCTCCTTCACCCTGACGAGAGCACTGCCGTCTCATCTATCTCTAAGGCTGAACTCTTCACTCAAACTTTCTGTAAGAACTCCACCCTGGACGATTCTGGGCATATTCCTCCCACTACCCCCTCTGTCTCCTTTATGCCTGCTATTAAGATTCTTCATAATGATGTTTTAAATGCCCTCTCTGGCCTCAACTCTCAAAAGGTTTATGAACCTGATGGAGATGATTGTCCTTAAAACTGTGCTTCTGCTGTTGACACCCAGCCTGGGCAAACTCGTTCGGCTCTGCATATCCACTTTCCTTACTGCTCGTAGTATGCCTTGGTACAGCCTGTGCCTAAGACGGGTGACTGCTCTAATCCTCAAACTACTTCATAGCTTTACTTTCCTGTTCATTCAAAGCTTTTGAATCAATCTTAACCGAAGATTCAAAAGCACCTTTCCACTTAACCTTCTATCTGATCGCCAGTATGGGTTCCGCATGTATGCTTCTACTGGCAATCTTCTTGCACTCTAAGTGACTCTTGGTCATCCTCTCTAGCCGTTTCGTGAAACTTTTCAGTTGTATTAGACATATCGAAAAGCCTTCATAGAGTCTGGTACCAGTCTTTGCTTTCTAAACTGCCCTCTTCGGATTCTATCCCTCTTCTGTTCCTTTTATCTCCAGTTTCCTTTGACGTTCTATCTCTGTGGTGGTATACGGTCACTGTTCCTCCCTAAACCTATCAACAGTGGTGTTCCACAGGGCTCTGTCCTATCACCCACTCTCTTCCTGTTATTCATCAATGATCTGCTTTCCATAACAAACTGTCCTGTCCACTCATACGCTGTCAATTCACTCTGCATTATTCAACTTCTTTCAATAGAAGGACCTAAATTGCCTCTTCAAAGATTCACGAGATCTGGGGGTATCATTCCTGTGAACCCTAGTACTACTAGCCTACTTATTATAATGATACTAATAACAATACTACTACTACTACTACTAAAACTTTTACTACTACTACTAATAATAATAATAACAAGACATGTTATGATTATTTATGTTATGTAATCAATTAAAATTACGATTACTTCATATTTTCACGATTTATTACGATTACAATAAAAATCAATTACGATTACGATTACATGATGTATTAATCGTGATTACAGGATGGACTGAAAGGTGAACTTGCAAATTTATACACACATGTACCATACTATATTAAATTGGTTGAATTACTACAGATATTTAGATTACATACTTGCTGTGCAAGAAACTATTAACTAAAACTTTGCTAATGTAATAGCAAAAGTAATCACAATTACGATTACATTATTAATGTATTCAATAACGACATTTAGCAAACAAGAGGGTAATCGACACAATTACGATTACTTGAAAACTGTAATCGATTGCAACTGATTACAATTACAGATTACAATTACTCCCAAGGTCTAATAATAATAATAATAATAATAATAATAAAAGAAATAATAAACAATACAAAGTAAATAAAAGATATTGCTAACATTATCGAGTTGTATTTGTAAAAAATAAAAATAAAATAAAAATGCTTGCCTAGCGGCCAATAGATGGATATGGTGAATTCAAATTTTGCTTTCTTTCCTTTAGCATGTAACTCTAATAGATCTAACCTTTAATTGTAATGCTGGCAAATATTATGTGAATATTAAAATAAATATATATATATATATATATATATATATATATATATATATATATATATATATATATATATATATATATATATATATATATATATATACTGTAACCTCGATTTACGCCGAGTTTGGTTTACGCTTTAAATAACGTGGGGTCCAAAATCCAAATAAATGTTTCATTTACACGTTTTTTTCACTTATACGCTTATATTTTATGGAGGCCACCAGATGTTTCACATTTAACTCGACTCTGGCACACGGGTGCCGCTGGGCCACACAGCTGAGCCTTCAGTTCTTCCCACGCGCCACTTGAATTAACAATACAGTACCCACGCTTCGCCACGCCACTCAACAATAGTGGTGGAGCACTGGGCAGGTACCGTAATTAACGGTAATAGCTATATGGTACGGTACAGGCACCAGACTGCTCGGCAAAACCGGTACCAATACTTCAGCTAAAGTCGCTCATGGAGTCCTCATTTCTTCCTCACACGAGTGAGGCTGAGACTGAGTGCCTGAGTGGATATTCTCAGTGATATGGATAAAGCCCTTCTTTCTCTCTCTCTCTCCACTGAATGAAGTGATTATTTATTTTCGATAGAAACCTACCTTTTGTTTGATTTACATTGTTTTTTGGATTAACGCAACCTCTTCAAGGACACAATACTCACATAAATCGAGTGCCATTACTTCCAGTATATTTATATATATATATTTATATATATATATATATATATATATATATATATATATATATAAATATATATATATAAATATATATATAAATATATATATATCAATATATATATATATATATATATATATATATATATATATATATATATATATATATATATATATATATATACGATAATTCACTTCAAACTATTATATAGGTGTCTGTAATGTGTCTGTAATGTAAACCATTTGGTTTAAACTGCACAACCCTGGTATTTAGAGAGGAGAGAGAGAGAGAGAGAGAGAGAGAGAGAGAGAGAGAGAGAGAGAGAGAGAGAGAGAGAGAGAGAAATTCAAAGTGGACAATGAAGTTTCATTATCACCAATAATAAATATATTAGGGTGACTAATATTAGTTATACTCTCTCAAGATTCTTACTTAGTTTGATTTTATAAGTGACATGCAAAAGCCATTTGTAACATGGTATAATTTCTTCATCGCAAATTTAATTTTTTATTGGTTTAGTTAAGTCACTATAGTATACTATATTTAGAATTATACAGTTATAATCAGTCGCTGCAATACATTTATTTCTTATGTCCTTGTGGGTATACGTGGTGCTGTAGTATTTGTGTATATATCAGGTTGGTAAAAACAATGTTTAAAAAATATATATATATTTTTGGTTTAAACTAGGTTTTTTGTTTTAAACTTAAACCGTTTTTTTTTTAAACCACTTAAACCACTAAAACCACTTTTTCTCAGTATGTTTATTCCAGTAATTCTATCCGGTATATACATATGAGTTTGAAAAAGGAATTATAGATAGATTTAGAGATGGATTTAGCAAAATATTCATTTGATCTTCATACAATCTGTAAAGAGGCAAATGCAGCTTCTTCTAACATGCTTTTAATTGCAAATGTTAAAGAGTAGTAAAACATGAAAGCATCTCTTCTAATTTTTTCTCCAGTTGCATGCTACAAAAACAGTTGTAAGAGAGAGAGAGAGAGAGAGAGAGAGAGAGAGAGAGAGAGAGAGAGAGAGAGAGACTTTTCTTGTTTTTTTTTTTTAAATATTGAGAGAGCACTTCTGTTTTTTTTTAAATATGCTTGTTAGAAGTATATATATATATATATATATATATATATATATATATATATATATATATATATATATATATATATATATATATATATATATATATATATATATATATATATATATATATATATATATATATATATATATATATATATATATATATATATATATATATATATATATATATATATATGCTACTCTACTAAACAGCAGATAAAATTATGTTTTCAGTTACTCTGAGTTACAGCATTTGACTAGAGATTTGAGTTTATCAACTGACGTTTTCATCCTGGTTAGTAAATGACTGTGCATAATAAACAAAATAATAAAACCACATATAATTAAAACCACAATACCTGATGAAACTAAAAAAGATTCACAAAAAAACACTGGTTTTATTGATGTTTTTTTTTTGTTTAAACCAGGGGTGTCAAACTCATGGCCCGCGGGATAGTCATAAATGGCCTGCGGTATCACGGTAACTTCAATCTTGTCAATGTATTTACCCTTGATGGCCCCCTATGACGGCACTTCAGAGTATGAATTATTCCTCCAAGGGTTTTGAGTTTGACACCCCTGGTTTAAAACCGCCAACCCTGCTGTACATAATTAAAATCTTACATATAGTTAAAACCACAATACTGATGAAACTAAAAAGATACACAAAAGAAAAAATGGTTTTATTAGTTGGTTTAATATATATATATATATATATATATATATATATATATATATATATATATATATATATATATATATATGTGTGTGTGTGTGTGTGTAAGCCAGTGTGGCTTGTGGTAAAGGTGAAGGGGGAGGGTGAGTGGGGGCTGGGGCTAGTATATTATCGGACATAATCGGTATAGCATATGGGGCGGCATATGATCAGCATATGGGCGGCATATGATCGGCATATGGAGGCAAGCGGCATATGGGAGGCAAAGCGGCATGGGGTAAGGCGGCGTATGGGAGGCAAGGCATATGGGAGACATATGATCGGCATACTACGTCGGGCCTCTGTTATGACGATGAGCAAAATGACATCGGGCAGACGGCGTTTTGCACCGTCGGGTTGCCGCAACGTACAACACATGACGGCCCGCTGAGGCCCAACGTACGTACTTCAGGCGTTTGCTGGGTCTAACGCCTAACCTCGAGTTTCAGACACGCCTGCACAGCTTGTGAAGGCATGGGCGTGGAGGTTTACGAGATCTGTCTGCCATGTGCCGAACCAACCACACCGAACCACCTGTTACACGTAATTTCCGCTTCTGACATCATTACCCTCCTGGGCACCTGAACGAAGGCCCATAGAATTCACGATATAATGGACGCGTCATGGAAACGATTATTTACATGGATATTACCTGATTAAAGATGACGTCAGCAGCGCCACCGCGGATTGCGTGTAAATGTTGAGGTAATGGAGAGGTTGTCTGGATGCGCGCAACCCAGGGCTGCCATCTTCGCAGCAGAGTATTATCGTGCAGTGTACTCAAAATTATGGCATTTGCACCCAAATTGTCGTACACCCGGGAAATTTAAGGGAATATATATATATATATATATATATATATATATATATATATATATATATATATATATATATATATATATATATATATATATATATATATATATATATATATATATATATATATATATATATATATATATATATATATATATATATATATATATATATAATGGTAAGGATTCGTACGTATTAGGTCCGTGCCAGTATCCTTTTTCATAATCTTTTATGAGGAATTATGTATTATATATTTTCAACAGTCATGGAAACGCTTTAAATCCAATTCAAGGATTTTTTTACTCTGAAAATAGGGGATAATGTTTACGCAAGCGCGTCGCCTCTGGCGACGGTCATGACGACGCTGCAGCCGCCGCAGCTGTAAATAGCTCGCAGAGCCAGAGGGTTTAGGGTCGGGGAGCATATTTAAACTACTCCAACCGAACTTTACGACCATTAACGGGGAGCTGCGCCTCGACCCCCCACCGACATGTATATGTGACCTATTTCAGCAAGGAGGTATTTCAACACTGGCTGCACCGCCGCCAGAGGGGGCGACGCGCTTTCGTAAACATTATCCCTTATTTTCAAGAGTAAAAAGTCCTTGAATTGGATTTTCAAAGCGTCAACGACTGTTGAAGGTTTGTAGAAAAGATATATGAAGAGATACTGAGGCATCCTTCCGTAATAAATGTAGCTTCACACCAGGCTACGTCCCTTTATCACCAATAAAGGACATGATTTGAGGCCCGGCTGGTAAACGTGGCGGCTGCGGCGGTGTTATGATTTTTGAACAAGGCAGCGTTGCAATCGGAGCAGAGAAAGATATTGCTGCGAATAGCGGTAATAAACAGTATAAGTTAGACTAAGATAATTATATTCACCCACTTTTCCCCTACAAACCAATGACTCAATGAGTAGATCATTACTGATGGAAGTCATGCGTGCTAAATCAATGAGTTTGGAAGAAAAAAAAAAAACATGATCACATAGTTTTTAAAGAACGGCAGTAGGGCTACACCTTGGTTCATTCCAGTATGTATACAGAAAGGTTAAACACATAAAACACATCTAACCACTGGTAGCCTCCCACATGCAGAGAAAGTAATATAATTATGTGGGTATAATAATAGCATTACTCATGACATGCAGTCAGGCTATATCTATTTGTAAATATATATATATATATATATATATATATATATATATATATATATATATATATATATATATATATATATATATATATATATATACATATATATATATATATATATATACTGTCAGAGCCATGCGTTACTGGATATCGGTAGTCCGGTACTGCCTCCGGCACCTTCGAAACACATATAGTCCGTACCTGTACTTCCGCGCTCTAAAATTTTTTTCACTCTGTTCCGGTACTGCACTCTCCGCACCTCCGGTAATTGCACCTAAAACTATTAAAGCGCGCCTGAAAATTCCAGTAGTCCGTACCTTTAAAAAAAAAAAAAGAAATACAAGGCAATACTGCAGCAGCATTATTATTATCATTATTATTATTATTATTATTACCATTATTTTGTTATCATATATTGTCATTTAAATTATCATGTTTTTGAATCCGTGAGACTGTTGCTATACCTTCACCATACGCCAAAGTTCTCACTGCTCTGATAATGATAGCTATGAAGTCCTTTTTTCTCCAATATAAAGGTTGATACGCAGTAATTAAAAGTGGTAATCTAAGCGACATTGTTTTAATAATGTGACTGTTTTCTGAATTTGCATACATAATATGGCAACAGGACACGGTGTCTCGACGAAGGAAACCAACACCTTGGTTCTTTAAGCATTCGTGCATCGTGGTGTTGTCATTGATGACGCACTTCAAGACGGACGACAAACGGCATATTTTGAACCGGTCAAATCTGAATGAGTGACGTCACCATGGTGGAAAAACATGCCCTGCAGCACAGACCGCGTAACGATTCGGTATTATCAGAGCGCGGACTGTTTGTCGTTTTCATTTTTTATCCTGAAAACCTCAGGTGCGGAGGTACGGACTGCCGTTCCGCACCTGTTACTTCCGCACTTTTGAAAAACTTTCCGCACTTCGGACCTCCGCACTCGTTTAAAGGTCCGCAGGTCCGGAGGAGCGGAGGTGCGGACAGAGGTACGAAAGTGCCCTGTTATAGTAGGATATCAATGTATTATTATTATTTAATATCACCACGAATTAGGCATACAATTGTCAATGGAAATAGATCGCCACCTTATAGGAATGTCGTCCGTCAGTGTTTACCGTCTCAGTTTTGTATACTTAGCACCTGATGGTGCGTGGAGGTCACCTTGACATACGTGACCAATTGTAAATTATTTTCCAACTCGCGCACTCCTTCACGAGAGTCCGACTGACACACAACGACAGTCGCCTGCTCCGTCGCTTCTTGTACATAAAGGCTACGAATATAATTCGCCTTAAGGAAGCTGAAGTCTTAATCAACACCCTTTAAACGCCCCCGACAAGCCCGTTACATTTGGTTGGTCACCCGCGCCTGTGTTTTCGCCACCTCGTTCTCCTCCAAGCCACGAGAACTCACCAACAAACTCCGGGGACAGGCGTACAAGGGAAGAAGGAGTCAACGCACCTGCCGTCCGCGGCACGCACCTGCCGTCCGTCGCCACCACGTGCAACTCATAAGGCGCCAGGCCATAAGCATCTCCCCTGTCGCCACCACGGTTAACTCACAAGGCGCCAGCTGCTACATCTCCTGTCGCCACCCCACGCAACTCAAGGCGCCAGCTACAAGCATTCTAAGTCGCCACCTTACGCAACTCATGGCGCCAGCTACAAGCATTCTACAAGTCGCCACCTACGCGTAACCCACGGTGCCAGCCACAAGCATCTCACAAGTCGCCACCTACGCAACTCACAAGGCGCCATCTGCGCCTCGAGCACACCATATAACCTCTACAGGCGTCCAGCCCATAAGCCCGGAAAGCACCACACAGCTTCCACAGGCTCTACAGCTCATAAACCTCGGAGTTAACACCAGAAGCCTACAACTCTACAGGCGTCAAGCCCATAAGCCCCGAGCACACCCACAGGCCTACGCAGCCGATAGCGAGGGCCACAATCTACAAGCCGCTCCCCCGCTTCAAGCCAGCACTGCTACGTACCCTGCAAGCCACTCCACGATACGGCAGAGGTATTCACACCTGCAACGAGGAGGCACGCCCCGCTGACCTTGGGACACCCCATGCTCGCTCCACAGCTGGCGGCACCACCGCCGCTGCCGGGAGCATCGGCCCAAACCTCTTCCGGCAAACAGTCAGCAAGGGTACCCGCGGCCATCTCCCGGTGACTGCAAGCTGTTCCCACTACCGTTTCTTGCAAGGCGTCTTCTCAAGAGGTTACAAACCACAGTCGGCTTATCTGCCACCGCCGCCCATCTCTTACTATAACAAGGACGACGCGGCCATCATACGTCTGGCGGCAGTGTACCGGCTCCCGCACCGCGGCCGCTCATTTTGCTGGGTCAGCAGTTTTTCAACCTCCATTGCGAGTCCTCCGATGTCAGCCCATCCCTCACCTCTCATCGCCGCTGTGGCCGCGGCCGAGGTTTCCTGACGCGCCTACAAAGACTTCACGTCCCAAAGGGCATCACAAGCCGTCTCCCTCTCCACTACAGCTGATTAATCTTGGTATTTGTGGATATTCCTTTCTTGTCCAAATATGCCGACTCGGCTTATTTTCATTATTATCCGTGCAGAGGCACGATTTTTTTATTTCTGTGTTCCTAACACTGTTAATCAGTCATAATTGTGAGAGTAACGTTCATTCGCATACGATATTGATTCTTTCTTATTGTTTGCTAGCGAGTCTATTGAGTATAGTGTGAGTTCCCTGATCAAATTTAATCTTCATCAGTGTGCCCTGCCTCCGTTTTCTTTTCACCGCTCGAGAGAAAACGTGAGCTTCAATGGTATACTCACTTAACATACCACTTTGTTTATATAGTTATTCTTTCTATATATACCCATAACATTAGGGCATTCCATTATAACCTTAACTTCTATTACGTCTATACAGGCACCTTGCTAGCCATTTTTTCTTGCCTTTTTGGGTTTTCAACGCAAACTATTCATTCATACACGTTCCGTTTATTGGTTCATATTTACAGCTATCAACATATGCTCCTATTTTGTGAATGGTTTACACCATAGTATGAACAAAGACACTCTCGCTAAACTCGGCGACACCTTTAAACAGTTGGCTCGTCCTTCAAGTGAGGAGGAATTGGAGCAAGGTGCAAACACCGGTGATTTAAATGTGGTGAATTTGCGATCGGGGGCTACGTACTCTTCCCTCCCAAGGGATAGCGCCCCTTCACCTTCAGAATCGTCTGAATACTTAACCCCCACTCGGCCGATCACAATGCCTGTCGATCCACCTCCCCCTCCTCCTCCTGGGGCCCCACACCACTTCCCCCCGCCCCCGATTCGGGTCATTCCAACTCACGCCAGTATTCGACAATTCTCGGGAGGCGAGACCGATTTTTCGGCGCGACAGTTTTTAGATTTGTGTGAATCTGCCATCGTAAATTCCTCCATTACGGAAGATCATGATAAAATCGCTTTCATTCGGTCACGGTTACTTCCAGGCTCTCGGGCACTGAATTTGATGCAGTCCTCAGCGTTCGCTTCGGGGGACATTGGTGTAAACTATGAGGTTTTTAAAGGGAATTTCATTAAAATCTTCGGGGGCGGGAGTAAACCAAGCATCGTTAGACAGATGGCACACACGGTTGAGTCCCTCCAAAAAAATTCCTCAACAAAGCCGATTTGGGACGCCATGAGGCCAATCAGCGGGCGGTTGCCTGTGTCAAGAGCTTGGAAGACGCGCTCTGGCTTCCAGGGGGTTGTATGCAAAAGCACCAGGTGAAGACAGCTTTCGAGTTGTTTTTTTACTTATTTCATATTTCAGAGAAGAACCGCCGTTCTGCCCTCCCTTTGGCCTTCAAACCGAGCGGGAAGTTGGTTGACTTCGTCTCAGAGTTAGAGGTCAAGGTTCAGGAACACCCTCACCATCAACCCCTCGCCCCAGCTGCAGCATTGCAAGCACAAAGTAAGGCATCTCTCACATGTAGTTTTTGCAAACAATCAGGACATTCTGAACATTCTTGTTTCGCGAAACGTAGGAATCAACACGGGGCTCAGATAGGAGGTCAGGAGGTTACAGGGCGGGCATCATTCATCACACAGGAACCCTAGGCCAAACCATCAGGAAGGCTGCCTTTGCCATATCCACGGGAATTGTTTTCATGATTCAGACAGTTGTTCTGCAATACAAAAGGCCAAGGAGGAACAGAAGTACAAGTCCTCAGCGGACAGTAAACCACACTCCTCTCAGAATAAAAAGACATGACTTCGTGACAGCCCCAAGTGTCCCTTAAGGAAAATACTAATTGGGAGCAACTTGACTCCGTCATTGCCGCCTTGGGACGGACAAGCATAATTGCCCTCCCTTGCAAGGTGGGCAACACTTCACTCACCTTAGCGGTTGACACAGGTGCCACAGTCAATGTCATCTCCGACTCCGCTTACAGGTCACTGACACGACAAGCGAGTGGGGAAAATTGGCCGCTCCAAGAGAACGACCTGAATGTGATAGGCGTGACGGGCACCACTTTGGGAATCCTTGGGCGAGTACCACTAACAGTCAGCTTACATGAAAAGTATGTCCTTTCGAGATTTCTTTATGTCTCTAGCAGGTTTGCTTTACCTGTGGATGGGATCTTAGGATTGAACGCCATGAAAGACCTGCACATCGCCATAAACCCTGTAAGCAACGCGATCGTGTATCAAGGCCGACGCATACAGGGGATGGTCAATCCATCGCCTCTGTCAACTGTAATCTCACCTCAGAGGTGGAAATGACCAACCCACCACAGACTCAGGGCTGCCACCGCCCAAGTGTCACCTCTACGGTCAAACCACACGAAACCATTGCAGACTTGTGGCGGACAGTAACGGCAGTCGTAGAAGGTCCTCATATAGTTCCGGATCGTGCTGCAAAACTTGTTAAAATCCGTTTGCCTAACGCCCTCCGGCGGGCAGTGATGTGTATCGACGGAGTTCTCACGTACACCGCGTGACGGTGGAGGTAACTCTGCAACAGTCAAGGAGGGAGGTTTTGCAGAGGCATTGGTAATAAACACGTCTGGATCCCCTGTATCCTTAAAACACGGTGTTCGATTATGCCAGTGTCTAGTGTATGGGAGAAATGTCGCTGAACCAGCTGAATACCCTTCAGCCCAAGTCTCAGGCATAACCTCGGCGTGTCAGGCTTCTCCGAACAAGACACAGCTAATTTAGAGGCATTCCTAAAAGTTGCACACTATTCCGAAATTAAGCCAACCTTAGTCCAGCTTCTGGAACATTATCGGGGGCGCTTGCTCTACCAGGCGAGCCGCTTGAGTTACGCAGTGTGCTGAACACCACATTAAGTTAAAACCCAATACAAATCCTGTATATCAATGCGTACAAGCTCCCCACAGTCAGAGGGAGGTGGCAACAACTTATCTCTGAAATGTTAGAACAAGGTGTCATCCAAAGAAAGACGGTTATCGTCCTGTGATTGATTGGCGTGAACACCGCGACCGTGGATGATCATTTTCCGCTTCTGTTCTAGAGATCTTCTGATGTGTCTCGGTAGAGGAAATAAAGTCTTACGTGGCAACTGCCCATGGCCCCGAGTCACGTGAAATAACGGCTTTCAGCACGCCTCATGGCCACTATGAGTGGACGAGGATGCCGTTCGGGCTCAAAGGAGCTCCCTTGACCTTCCAAAGGACAATGAACAGTATTTTGGTGACTTGCTGGCAACTCTGTCTATGTATTTAGACGACATCATCATAGCAAGTAAAGACGCATGCACACATGGAAACACTAAAAGCAGTCCTACACAGACTTCAAGAGGTCGGATTAAAGCTCAAAATCACCAAATGTGAATTTTTAAAGCCCTCGGATCAAGTTCTTGGGGCATGTCGGACGAATTCGGCATCCACACAGTGGACGACAAAATAAAGGCTATTGCCGAGTTCCTCAGCCAACGTCTGCGGACAAGGTACGGTCTTTCTTGGGTGTCGCAGGTTATTACAGGCCTTTCATTAAGGACTTCTGCAGCACGCGCGAGTCCCCTAACCCATCTTTTAAAGAAAGACGTACCATTTCAGTGGCTCCCAGCTCAACAAACGAGTTTTGAGGATGAGAGAGAAAGAGAGAGAGAGAGCCCAGGCCACTGTCATGGAGGTGGGCGGGCTGAGCCAGCCGGCAAATCAGCGAGGTGCGGCGCAGGGGCCTGAAAACCGTACCTACAACCCCAATAAATATATAAAGGATGTATAAAGAATTGTTCCGTACTGTAGTAATGCCCTGTAACGATTCTCCCGTCTCTTCCTGCTGCAGGATAATGTCTGAGGGCGACGGCCGGGGCGACGTGGCAATGAGGGCGAACGAGAACGTCTGGTTAGGCCGTTGGTGAAGTCACGCCGGAGGAGATGGCGGCCGGCTACGACGAGTGGTCCGGGAACTACGAGGAGATGGTGGAGAGAGAGAGAGAGAGAGAGAGAGAGAGAGAGAGAGAGAGAGAGAGAGAGAGAGAGAGAGAGAGAGAGAGAGAGAGATGCCTTCAGCGGGAATTAAGTGCCTACGCAGAATCATGGAGTTATCGCTGCTGGAATGATATTGCGTTAAACCGGCGGAATTATTCCGTGGAGGTCCGGGAGTGAAGTGATGCGGCCCCTGGGGTAATGCCTTGTAATCACCCTCTTCCCCGTCTCCTTAGATGATCTGGAAGGCAGTGGTACCGTGGCCCCCGCGCATCACGCTGGAGAGGCGCTGCGTTGGGTTTTCGGAGCGGCGAGCCAAGGCCAGGGTGCTGGACGTGGCCGCCGGGACGCAGCTGCGTGGGCAAGCTTGAACTCCACCGAGGAAGGCTTCAGGTGGGTGCCGCAGGGCCCGCAAGACAGGGGGATGTCCGGTCCACCATACTTAAATATCCTCCAGATCCACTGACTCACCTGCAGTGCCTCAGCCTCTGCACAGTCTGATCAGCGCCAAGAGATGAAGATGATGTGTTGGAAATTACAGCAGCTTGTGTAGAAGGCAGGGCCGCTGGGTGGGAACTGAGAGCAGGGCAGGGAGCGGCATTACTATAGTCCATCGACTCTAACTTAAAATGGAGCCCTGTGGCTTATCTGGCCAGAAACCTCCCCATTGTTTACAGATCTAAAGCGATGACCAAGCACATGGCGTTCTGTCTCACCTGTTAGGTCTGTACGTTATCTGGCCTATGGAATATATATACATTCATAATATGTACTGCGTGGTGTTAGTGAAATTGGCTTGGGAGTAGAGGGAAAGACAACGACTCAGTAAAACTTCCATATCACTTGTGCAACGTGGCTCATGCAACGTTGCCGCTCTGACGGACCTTAGCAACAGGCGCCAGGCCGGCACTTTCATTCAGCATTACGCCACAATGGACAAATGAAGTAGTTCTCACACTCCGCGCCCTGCGTGCAGCCATGCAGAGAGAGAGAGAGAGAGAGAGAGAGAGAGAGAGAGAGAGAGAGAGAGAGAGCCACCCTCTCTGAGGAGGAGTAATGAGTGATGTGGCAAATCAGCGCTGCCTCGTGAGGAATCCTTGTGTCGCGCCCAAGGGCTTCCAAGTTAAAATCAATGGGCTATACTATGTGTTAGGGAATTAGGCCCCAGTTGATTCTGGGGATTGGACAAATTAACTATTTCCCTTATGGAACTAGTCTCGAGCCGAGAGTTCAAAACCAATTACAGAGTATCGGTCTGAGCTCAAATAAGCCTTGGATGCAGGTACTTTAAAATTCTTCGGTCATCGGCTCCCCAAACCGAGACAGAATGTAACTTATTCACTGCCTGGAGACTCAACCATATTTACCATGAAAGGAATAACAATAGTGAATTTGTTTCTGCTTTCACGAAATAAGAACTAATTGTCCTTGCTGAATGATAATTGAAAGGCAAGGATAATTTCTATTTCGATGGAAACAGAGCGAGAAAAGCCCACGCCATCTGGCGAGAGAAATCCAAATATCGCTTCAGACCCACGTGTGTTGGTTTTCTCTCACTCCGCTTCACTGGCCCTTCACCAACGTAAAGACCAAAGGCACTGCAGCCCAACCAAAATTAACTCCAGACACAGTGTGCCTTCCTATTATTACCTGACTTTAAGGGATACTACACCCGGCAAATTAGACTTCAGTGACAGCAATATCTTTTGAAACCCGCTTCTCAGCTAAGTGCCCCCAGCAGTTATTTGAGACAGATAGATTTTACTACACGGATCCGGTAGGATTATTATTTATTCGGCTGTCTGGAGGTGCTTGTTGGATACCTTCACCACTAATAGCTGGTAAGCACTTCATTTCTTAGGATTGGTTCTGACGGGATTGTTTGTTCACTGCGAGAGTGACTCTAACTATTTGGGTAGGGTAAATTTACTGATTCCCAAAAACTACTACTGCTATAGCTTCTACTACTACTACTGGTACATTACAGCCACTCCACAGAGGCACATAGACGCTGTGGGACCCGTCCGGAGGGCATGATGAAGCAGCAGGAGACTGGCATCTCATACTACCGACTTCCCTGGAGTTTATCGGCAGCGGACACTCCACCGTGCCCAAAGGTAATAGTAATTCGTTTTTTACATTAAAGGACACGGCTCACGAGCAACAAGAGTCCAAAAAAGCCTTCTCTACCGTTGCTCCCATAAAAGATAAAAAAGCTAAAGAGTAGCCAAAATAGAGGTCAATTTCGAGAGGAGAGGTGTCTTGATACACTCTTCTTGAAATAAGTCAGAATCAGCAAGCAGGAGGAAATACAGACGAAGTTGAAGGTTGTTGCAGAGTTTACCTCTTGCATAAAGGGGTGGGTTGGATAGTATAGGGATGAGCATGAGTAGAAAAGTCGCGTTGTCAAAGCGGGCCACGGGAGGAAGGAGGAATGCAGTTAGGAAGTTCAGAAAACCGAATGTCCTTGAAGAGATATCGATAGAGAGTGATACAAAAAGAGGCAACATAGCGGCGGAATTTAAGAGGTAGAAGGTTGAATCAGTAGAGAGGAGGAGCTGCTTATGAGAGGAGAAGAAGCCTAAGACTCCACTCTGTCCAGGAAGCTGTAATGAGTGGAATTATTGTTATGTTGCTGTTGTTACTGCATATGTAAAGATTAATATACGTATTTTTCTTTACATCTCTCTCTCTCTCTCTCTCTCTCTCTCTCTCTCTCTCTCTCTCTCAGACACATATTTACCTGGGCAGGTCATTTCTGGGCGGTATGGGCGAAGGTCACATCCCACTCAGGTGGCCTCGACGACCTGGTGCGCGTCGCAAAGAAGCGGTGAGTGAGTGATTGGTAAAGAGTGAGGAGTGAGTGTTTTTTTTACAACACAGGGGACAGCTCAAGGGCACAAAGAAAGGAAACTAATAAACACAAAAAAAGCCTGCTACTTGCTGCCCTATATAAAAAAAAAAAAAAAATCAAAAGAGGTGGCCGAAAGAGGGGTCAATTTCGGAGAGAGAGGTGTCTAGATACTCCTTCCTCTCTCTGATACTTCCTCCTCTTTGAAAGAGGATTTCAAGTCTCGTAGGCAGGAGGAAATACAGATGAAGGGAAGATTGTTCCAGAGTTTACCAGCGTGAGGATGAAAGATTGAAGATGCTTTGTTAACTCCGTACATACAAAGGGTTTGTGTAACGGGCTTGTCGGGGGGCGTTTAAAAGGGTGTTGGATTAAGACTTCAGCTGTTAAGGCGAATTATATTCAGTAGCCTTTACTGCTATACAAGAAAGCGGACGGAGCGAGGGGAGCGACTGTTGCCGTTGTGGTGTCAAGTCGGACTCTCGTGAAGGAGTGGCGAGTTACAGGTTGGAAAATCAAGGTATTTACAATCGAGTCACGTATGTCTAAGGTGACCTCCACGCACACCATCGGAGTGCTGGAAAGTATACCTGAAACTGAGACGGTGAAACACTGACGGACGACATTCCTATAAGGTGGCGTGAATCTATCTAAGTCATGGGTTTTTTCCGGATTTGACAATTGTATGCCTAATTCGTGGTGATATTAAAACAATAATAATACATTGATATCCCTGCTATAACTTGCACTTAATCGGTCACTACCAGTGATCGCGACCTCGCGATATATAAAAATCGAAATAGCAGTCTAAAAACACGAGCATACATAGTGGGAGTTTGTCAGCCAGACTGCCTATGATACAATCATATTAAAACACTTGCGGCTATGTAAGAAATTGAAGATGTGGAATTTTATAATATATATAGGGAGAGGGAAACCACAAATGTGTGTGTGACATTAAACATAAGAAACTCCTCTCGAAAAAGATAAATGAGACATGTAGTAAGAAACTATCAATCTGGCATAGTTACAGACAGGTATGAAACGTTGGATCTAGCTCCTAAAAAAAATACAGTAGTGAAACACAGTACAATGTTAAGTATAGGAGCAGCATCAGGTTTTTGTCCCCTGACTTGTCTGAGAAAAGGAAAACTACCTTGCCAGTGGCCTCATAAGCATCAGTCGCCGCGTCTGCACAGCCAAATAATCGTGCAGGGACAGGTTTCTCTAATAAGGTAGCACGGCGGCAGGAATGACGAACTATCAGAAACATTGGTACTAAAAATTTTTAATGGGAGATGCAAATAATCAGCAGCGTTTCCTCCAAGTTGCTGCATAAATATCTGTTTGTTCGCGAAAGACAATGAATTGGGGGAATTAGTCTACGAGATGCTGGAGAAAGCGGAATGTCATCGAGAGACCGTAGAGGAAACACTCGATGAAATATTGGCCGTGAAAACTGAACCCAGATCCGGGACAGGTACGTTGTTATGTTGGTGGGCGGATATAGCATGCTTCCGCTATGGCATAGTGACCAATGCCCGTTGATAAGTGGTACCTCGGGCAGATGACCGATACATAGGACTGAGGAAATGAGAAATAATACAGGCTGAAAGTTTCTTATGGAAAGCGGGCGTGGTGTTGGCTGCTTGTGGGGCTTTTGGGGAAAGAGCCGTCAGACGCGTTTCACGCAGGTGAGAACGATCGCATACCCTCCCCGAACTGGAAGGAGGCAAAGGGCGCAGAGCAATGAAGATCACCCGAGACCGTCTCCTTTACAGCCTGCAAGAGTGAGTAGCTACCCGTGGAATCTGGAGCAGAATCCTTCGCGATTAGAACGAGGCGGGGACGTGTCCAGGAGCTAACACACACCTATAGCTGAAAGGGAACAGGACAATTCGTGTGCCTCAAACACGTCCGCCGTCTGAAAGAACATGAATGATTATGGCATCATGGGTGAGGCTGGACTCAATCAAAAGGGTAAATGACTCATGTCAGAATTGAATAAGACGTCAGGCTATAATTTTGATACCCGATCTGGACAGTCGTTCTCAAATCGTGTAGAGAGAACAGGGCAGGTGTGACTCTCTACGTGCGCTTCACGTAACCATGTGCTAATATAACGCTGATTAGCCATTGCGACAGGTTAATGACGTTTTCCAACCATGAAAACTGATCTGGGAAAACTGAATTCCACCTGGTCAGTCTGTTTGAAGCTATCTGATAGCACTAAGCATATTTGTCTGTACTCCTGGTTCTATTCAATATTGGTAATGCAATTGCTTTTAAAGTTTCTACAATTGGCGTTGATCACCTGCGATTTCATGACAAAGGGAAGGAGTACATGGGCGTAGTGGTCACCGATCGCGAACGTCTCGTCGGTAGCCGTACCGAAAAGGAACTTTGAAGCGGACCCCACGATGTTGAGCAATCCCTCTTTGCCGAGTGAACTGGTGAGGAAAATATAATCCATGTTTACCTCATCAACTTTTTCCCCGTAAGAACAGAATCCTATCCTCCAGTAGTTGAAAAAAGAGGTCAGAGGTTGGTACTAGAAGGTGCCTTCAGTTCCCTAGTCTTAGTAGCCCCGGATGGCGTCTGCCATGCCAGGTAAGTTTCTGAGACTATCTGGTGTGTCCATGTGGTGTTTAGTCAAAGGAAGTATATGGATATTTGAGGCATCTTCTATGGGAAGATTCTCTCCTATGTGTTACCGTGAGGGCACCCAGGCTTCAGAGTGGATGGTGTTGTTGCAAGCAGGGAGCAGGACAACAAGATGGTCAGAAAACGCAACATCATATGATCGTCTGAAAGTGGTGAGGAATGAAGTATTTAAGCCCGTGGTCTCTAGTTATAGCTATGGGTGTTGGGATTATCTTGTTGAACATTTGACTCTGAGAAGTACCAATATCAAGGTCAAAGGTGAGAGTGCTGGACTGATCACTGAACTTCTAGACTGACTCCACTATTCGACAAGAACTCTCAGACCAGACCACCCCTGTATTCGAACAACAGTAAGGACCCAAAATTTATCCCCAGTTTTGAACTTTCTTTCCGCCTTAATCATGGCTATGTCACCCTCTTTGAAATTCACCGGGACAACCCTGTTTGTGTTGTTTGGTATCATTTCTAACCGTAACTTTGTATACCCCTAACTTTAGTGTCTTGCAGAAAACATAGCCATCTGCTGTTGTACATTATATCAATGTTGTAGAGGTTGCTGGGGTTGTTAGGAAGTCGTACCGGAGACGTTTCTCCACCCATACCAAGATGTAGTAGGGAGACTTCCCGTAGAGTTGTTTACCGTCGTATTTATGGAAGCGGCTATATGCGATAGCCAATCCTCCCAATTATCGTGGAGATCGTTCACGATAGGCCTGAGGACCTGTAAGATTTTCCTATTAGCCCTCTCCGCCAACCCATTAGCAGCTGGGTGGTAAGCTGTGATGAAGGATTGCGTGATGTTAAACTGAGCGCATATTTCGCTCAATACTGAGTTCCTAAACTCGGTGCCATTGTCACAAAAGAATTCGAGGAGACGAATGTGGACACAACACGTGAGTCACGAGGGCATGGGCCACGCGTGTGGCTGTCTTGTCCTTGAGAGGCGCTAGAACAAGAAACCTAGAGAACTGGTCGACGCACACCAATAAGTAGCGCGAGCCATGTTGGCTCTGGGGGAGCTGTAAGTCTATATTAACAACATCCCATGGCGCCTCTGGTACTGGGTATTGCAACATAGGTGCTGGCCCTTTGACGGACCCCTTGTGCTTAGCACAAACGACGCAATGTGCGACATGTTTTTCTACATCAACCCGTAATGTGGGCCAGTAGAATTTTCGTCTGGTGACAGATAGCGTCTTGTCTCTTCCTGGGTGACCCGCAATGGGTGTGTTATGGACCA
The DNA here is from genome assembly GCF_024679095.1 of Eriocheir sinensis. Taxonomy (NCBI): domain Eukaryota; kingdom Metazoa; phylum Arthropoda; class Malacostraca; order Decapoda; family Varunidae; genus Eriocheir; species Eriocheir sinensis. The sequence continues at coordinate 1,417,017 of NW_026111720.1, forward strand.
GCTTAAGCGTCACGGGGACGTATATGTCTGGGATGACCAGTTGGTCTATAGGTACCGGTTTGGTTGGCCATGACCTACAAAGGAGGTTGTCCTCTGATAGGAAGAATTGTTAAAATGGCACTGGCAATTCAGGAAGGTTTGATTCGTCTCCCGACTCGAGGGCGTAAATTAACCTCTTCCACACAGGGTGGTCACGCTGAGCAGTGTGTAGCTCAGGTGAAGTGAAGTTGTGGATGACCTCTGGGGTGGTAATCGCGCCTATCGGAACATTCCGAGATAAGGCATCTGCGACCACATTTGTTTTCCCGGTGATGTATTTTATCTCCGGATTGTATGCTTGGATCGTTAAGAACCATCTTGCCAGACGACCGTGTAGGTTTTTTCCCTTGAAAAGATCAGTTATGGCCGCGTGGTCCGTAAACACCACAATTTTGTACCCCATCACAATGTCACGAAAATGCTTCAGAGCCCACACAATGGCAAGAGCCTCTAGGTGGGTAACAGAATAGTTCTTTCCGGAGCTGTAAGGGCTCGACTGGCGAACGCTATCACATGCTTTTGCCGGACATATCTGTTTGCATCAGCGCGGCTCCTACTCCACTAGCCGAAGCGTCGGTACAAAGCTGAAAGGGTCCTTGAAATCCGGAAAGACAAGGACCGGAGCCCGTGTAAGCGCTTTCTTTAAATCCTCAAAACTCGTTTGTTGAGCTGGGAGCCACTGAAATGGTACGTCTTTCTTTAAAAGATGGGTTAGGGGACTCGCGCGAGCAGCGAAGTCCTTAATGAAAGGCCTGTAATAACCTGCGACACCCAAGAAAGACCGTACCTTGTCCGCAGACGTAGGCTGAGGGAACTCGGCAATAGCCTTTATTTTGTCGTCCACTGTGTGGATGCCGAATTCGTCCACGACATGCCCCAAGAACTTGATCCGAGGCTTTAAAAACTCACATTTGGTGATTTTGAGCTTTAATCCGACCTCTTGAAGTCTGTGTAGGACTGCTTTTAGTGTTTCCATGTGTGCATGCACGTCTTTACTTGCTATGATGATGTCGTCTAAATACACATAGACAGAGTTGCCCAGCAAGTCACCAAAATACTGTTCATTGTCCTTTGGAAAGTCAAGGGAGCTCCTTTGAGCCCGAACGGCATCCTCGTCCACTCATAGTGGCCATGAGGCGTGCTGAAAGCCGTTATTTCACGTGACTCGGGGGCCATGGGCAGTTGCCAGTAGCCACTGACCAAGTCAAGACTCGTAAAGACTTTATTTCCTCTACCGAGACACATCAGAAGATCTCTAAGAACGGGAAGCGGAAAATGATCATCCACGGTCGCGGTGTTCACACGCCGGAAATCAATCACAGGACGATAAGAGCCGTCTTTCTTTGGAACCAGGAACAAGGGCGAATTCCACGGGGAATTCGATTCTTTGATGACACCTTGTTCTAACATTTCAGAGATAAGTTGTTGCACCACCTCCCTCTGACTGTGGGGGAGCTTGTACGCATTGATATATACAGGATTTGTATTGGGTTTTAACTTAATGTGGTGTTCAGCACACTGCGTAACTCAAGCGGCTCGACTGTTAGAGCAAGCGCCCCCAGATAAAGATCCAGAAGCTGGACTAAGGTTGGCTAAATTTCTGAATATTGTCCAACTTTTAGGAAAAATTAGCTGTGTCTTGTTCGGGAGAAGCCTGACACGCCGAGGTTATGCCTGAGACTTGGGCTGAAGAGTATTCAGCTGGTTCCGGGGCGACATTTCTCCCATACACTAGACACTGGCATAATCGAACACCGTGTTTTAAGGATACAGGGGATCCAGACGTGTTTATTACCAATGCCTCTGCAAAACCTCCCTCCTTGACTGTTGCAAGAGTTACCTCCACCGTCACGCGGTGTACGTGAGGAACTCCGTCGATACACACATCACTGCCCGCCGGAGGGGCGTTAGGCAAACGGATTTTAACAAGTTTTGCAGCACGATCCGGAACTATATGAGGACCTTCTACTGCCGTTACTGTCCGCCACAAGTCTGCAATGGTTTCGTGTGGTTTGTCAGTAAGAGTGGAGACTTGGGCGGTGGCAGCCCTGAGTATGTGGTGGGTTGGTCATTGTCCACCTCTGAGGGTGAGATTACAGTTGACAGAGGCGATGGATTGACCATCCCCTGTATGCGTCGGCCTTGATACACGATCGCGTTGCTTACAGGGTTTATGGCGATGTGCAGGTCTTTCATGGCGTTCAATCCTAAGATCCCATCCACAGGTAAAGCAAACCTGCTAGAGACATAAAAGAAATCTCGAAAGGGACATACTTTTTCATGTAAGCTGACTGTTAGTGGTACTCGCCCAAGGATACCCAAAGTGGTGCCCGTCACGCCTACCACATTCAGGTCGTTCTCTTGAGCGGCCAATTTTCCCCACTCGCTTGTCGTGTCAGTGACCTGTAAGCGGAGTCGGATATGACATTGACTGTGGCACCTGTGTCAACCGCTAAGGTGAGTGAAGTGTTGCCCACCTTGCAAGGGAGGGCAATTATGCTTGTCCGTCCCAAGGCGGCAATGACGGAGTCAAGTTGCTCCCAATTAGTATTTTCCTTAAGGGACACTTGGATGTACGCCTCGGGGCTGTCACGAAGTCATGTCTTTTTATTCTGAGAAGAGGAGTGTGGTTTACTGTCCGCTGAGGACTTGTACTTCTGTTCCTCCTTGGCCTTTTGTATTGCAGAACAACTGTCTGAATCATGAAAACAATTCCCGTGGATATGGCAAAAGGCAGCCTTCCGCTGATGGTTTGGCCTAGGGTTCCTGTGTGATGAATGATGCCGCCCTGTAACCTCCTGACCTCCTATCTGAGCCCCGTCTCGAATGTGTTGATTCCTACGTTTCGAAACAAGAATGTTCAGAATGTCCTGATTGTTTGCAAAAACTACATGTGAGAGATGCCTTACTTTGTGCTTGCAATGCTGCTGCTGGGGCGAGGGGTTGATGGTGAGGGTGTTCCTGAACCTTGACCTCTAACTCTGAGACGAAGTCAACCAACTTCCCGCTCGGTTTGAAGGCCAAAGGGAAGGGCAGAACGGCGGTTCTTCTCTGAAATATGAAATAAGTAAAAAAACAACTCGAAAGCTGTCTTCACCTGGTGCTTTTGCATACAGCCCCCTGGAAGCCAGAGCGCGTCTTCCAAGCTCTTGACACAGTCAACCGCCAGCTGATTGGCCTCAATCATGGCGTCCCAAATCGGCTTTGTTGAGGAATTTTTTTGGAGGGACTCAACCGTGTGTGCCATCTGTCTAACGATGCTTGGTTTACTCCCGCCCCCGAAGATTTTAATGAAATTCCCTTTAAAAACCTCATAGTTTACACCAATGTCCCCCGAAGCGAACGCTGAGGACTGCATCAAATTCAGTGCCCGAGAGCCTGGAAGTAACCGTGACCGAATGAAAGCGATTTTATCATGATCTTCCGTAATGGAGGAATTTACGATGGCAGATTCACACAAATCTAAAAACTGTCGCGCCGAAAATCGGTCTCGCCTCCCGAGAATTGTCGAATACTGGCGTGAGTTGGAATGACCCGAATCGGGGCGGGGAAGTGGTGGGGCCCCAGGAGGAGGAGGGGAGGTGGATCGACAGGCATTGTGTTCGGCCGAGTGGGGTTAAGTATTCAGACGATTCTGAAGGTGAAGGGCGCTATCCCTTGGGAGGAAGAGTACGCCCCCTGATCGCAAATTCACCACATTTAAATCACCGGTGGTTGCACCGTGCTCCAATTCCTCCTCACTTGAAGGACGAGCCAACTGTTTAAAGGTGTCGCCGAGTTTAGCGAGAGTGTCTTTGTTCATACTATGGTGTAAATCATTTACAAAATAGGAGCATATGTTGATAGCTGTAAATATGAACCAATAAACGGAACGTGTATGAATGAATAGTTTGCGTTGAAAACCCTAAAAAGGCAAGAAAGAATGGCTAGCAAGGTGCCTGTTTAGACGTAATAGAAGTTAAGGTTATAATGGAATGCCCTAATGATATGGGTATATATAGAAAGAATAACTATATAAACAAAGTGGTATGTTAAGTGAGTATACCATTGAAGCTCACGTTTTCTCTCGAGCGGTGAAAAGAAAACGGAGGCAGGGCACACTGATGAAGATTAAATTTGATCAGGGAACTCACACTATACTCAATAGACTCGCTAGCAAACAATAAGAAAGAATCAATATCGTATGCGAATGAACGTTACTCTCACAATTATGACTGATTAACAGCGGTAGGAACACAGAAATAAAAAAATCGTGCCTTTGCACGGATAATAATGAAAATGAGCCGAGTCGGCATATTTGGACAAGAAGGGAATATCCACAAATACCAAGATTAATCAGCTGATGTAGTGGAGAGGGCGACGGCTTGTGATGCCCTGGGTTACGTGCAGTCGTTGTAGGCGCGTCAGGAAGCCTTGGCCGCGGCCACAGCGGCGGTGAGAGGTGAGGGATGGGCTGACATCAGAGGACTCACAATGGAGGTTGAAAAACTGCTGACCCAGCAAAATGAGCGGCTGCGGTGCGCGCTGGGAGCTGGTACACTGCCGCCAGACGTATGATGGCCGCGTCGTCCTTGTTATAGTAAGAGAGGGCGGCGGTGGCAGACAAGACGACTTGGGTGTGTAACCTCTTGAGAAGACGCCTTGCAAGAAACGGTAGTGGGAACAGCTTGCAGTCACCGGGAGATGTCCGCGGGTACCCTTGCTGACTGCTTGCCGGAAGAGGTTTGGGCCGATGCTCCCGGCAGCGGCGGTGGTGCCGCCAGCTGTGGAGCGAGGGGGGTCAGCGGGGCGTGCCTCCTCGTTGCAGGTGTGAATACCTCTGCCGTATCGTGGAGTGGCTTGCAGGGTACGTAGCAGTGCTGGCTTGAAGCGGGGGAGCGGCTTGTAGATTGTGGCCCTCGCTATCGGCTGCGTAGGCCTGTGGGTGTGCTCGGGGCTTGTAGGCGTGACGCCTGTAGAGTTGCTTGAAGCTGGTGTGCTCGAGGCTTGTAGGCTGTAGAGCCTGTAGGCTTGTAGCTGGTGTGCTCGAGGCTTGTAGGCTGGACGCCTGTAGAGTTGCTTATAGCTGGTGTGCTCGAGGCTTGTAGATGGCGCCTTGTGAGTTGCACGTAGGTGGCGACTTGTGAGATGCTTGTAGCTGGCGCCGTGTGAGTTGCACGTAGGTGGCGACTTGTGAGATGCTTGTAGCTGGCGCCATGTGAGTTGCACCTATGTGGCGACTTGGGAGATGCTTGTAGCTGGCGCCTTGTGAGTTGCACGTAGGTGGCGACTTGTGAGATGCTTGTAGCTGGCGCCTTGTGAGTTGCACGTAGGTGGCGACTTGGGAGATGCTTGTAGCTGGCGCCTTGTGAGTTGCACGTAGGTGGCGACTTGGGAGATGCTTGTAGCTGGCGCCTTGTGAGTTGCACGTAGGTGGCGACTTGGGAGATGCTTGTAGCTGGCGCCTTGTGAGTTGCACGTAGGTGGCGACTTGTGAGATGCTTGTAGCTGGCGCCTTGTGAGTTGCACGTAGGTGGCGACTTGTGAGATGCTTGTAGCTGGCGCCTGGCGCGTTGCCGCGGACGGCAGGTGCGGTGCCGCGGACGGCAGGTGCGGTGCCGCGGACGGCAGGTGCGTTGACTCCTTCTTCCCTTGTACGCCTGTCCCCGGAGATTGGCGGTGAGTTCTCGTGGCTTGGAGGAGAACGAGGTAGCGAAGGCACAGGCGCGGGGTGACCGCTGCCAACCAAATGTAACGGGCTTGTCGGGGGGCGTTTAAAGGGTGTTGATTAAGACTTCAGCTTCCTTAAGGCGAATTATATTCGTAGCCTTTATGTACAAGAAGCGACGGAGCGAGAGCGACTGTCGTTGTGTGTCAGTCGGACTCTCGTGAAGGAGTGCGCGAGTTACAGGTTGGAAAATAATTGTTACAATTGGTCACGTATGTCAAGGTGACCTCCACGCACCATCGGAGTGCTAAGTATACAAAACTGAGACGGTAAACACTGACGGACGACATTCCTATAAGGTGGCGTGATCTATCTGTCGTGGGGTTTTTCCATTGACAATTGTATGCCTAATTCGTGGTGATATTAAATAATAATAATACATTGATATCCTACTATAACAGGGCACTTTCGTACCTCTGTCCGCACCTCCGCTCCTCCGGACCTGCGGACCTTTAAACGAGGTGCGGAGGTCCGAAGTGCGGAAAGTTTTTCAAAAGTGCGGAAGTAACAGGTGCGGAACGGCAGTATTTTAAGTCCGTACCTCCGCACCTGAGGTTTTCAAGGATAAAAAAAATGAAAACGACAAACAGTCCGCGCTCTGCAGTAATACTTCCGGTCGTTTACGCGGTCTGTGCTGCAGGGCATGTTTTCCCGCCACTTGAGTGACGTCACTCATTCAGATTTACGGCCCGGTTCAAAATATACCGTTTGTCGTCCGTCTTAAAGGAAGTGCGTCATCAATGACAACACCACGTGCACGGATAGCAAGAACCCAAGGTGTTGGTTTCCTTACGTCGAGACACACGTGTCCTGTTGCCATATTGTACAAAACTGGGAATGAAAGAAACGGTCACATTATTAAAACAATGTCGCTTAGATTACCACTTTTAATTACTGCGTATCAACCTTTATATTGGAAGAAAAGGACTTCATAGCTATCATTATCAGAGCAGTGAACTGGCGTATGGTGAAGGTATGGCAACAGTCTCACGGATTCAGCAAGTAATTTAAATGACAATGATATAAAAATAATGGTAATAATAATAATAATAATGATAATATAATAATGCTGCCACCGGTATTGCCTTGTATTTCTTTTTTAAGTGCGGACCGTTTCAGGCGGCGCGCTTTAATAGTTTTAAATTTTGGTACCGGAGGTGCGGAGGTTTTGATACCGAACAAAGTGAAAAAATTTAGGCGCAGGTAGGTACGGATATATGGCATTTCGGTGGGAAGACGGTACCGGACTCGATATCAGGGTAACGCCCAGCTCTGATGTATATATATATATATATATATATATATATATATATATATATATATATATATATATATATATTTACAATAGAATATATTTACATATGTAGGTAATGCTATTATTATACACTGTAATTATACTTTCTCTGCATGTAGGAGCTACAGTGGTTAGATGTGTTTTATGTGTTTCAACCTTTCCTTGCCACATAGAATAGACCAAGAAATTTAGCCTACTACGTTCTTTAAAAGCTATGTGATGTTTTCTTCCAAACTCAGTGATTAACACATACATGACTTCCATCAGTAATAATCTACTCATTGGAGTCATTAGTTTGTAAGAGGAAAAATTAGGTAATATAGTATCTTGGTCTAACTTATACTGTTTATTATACCGCTATTCGCAGCAATATCTTTCTCTGCTCCGATTGCAACGCTGCCTTGTTCAAAAATCATAACACCGCCGCGGCCGCCACGTTTACCAGCCGGAGCCTCAAATCATGTCCCTTTGTGGTGATAAAGAGGACGTAGCCTGGTGTGAAGCTACATTTATTACGGAAGGATGCCTCAGTATCTCTTCATATATCTTTTCTACAAACCTTCAACAGTCATGGAAACGCTTTGAAAATCCAATTCAAGGACTTTTTTTTACTCTTGAAAATAAGGGATAATGTTTACGAAAGCGCGTCGCCCCCTCTGGCGGCGGTGCAGCCGGTGTTGCGAAATACCTCCTTGCTGAAATAGGTCACATATACATGTCGGTGGGGGGTCGAGGGGGGCGCAGCTCCCCGTTAGTAGGTCGTAAAGTTCGGTTGGAGTAGTTTAAATATGCTCCCCGACCCTAAACCCTCTGGCTCTGCGAGCTATTTTACGGCTGCGGCGGCTGCAGCGTCGTCGCGGCCGTCGCCAGAGGAGGTTATGAGATACTGGCACAAGAATACTGAATGTTTCAATATATATATATATATATATATATATATATATATATATATATATATATATATATATATATATATATATATATATATATATATATATATATATATATATATATATATATATATATATATATATATATATATATATATATATATATATATTATAAATTTCTCCCGGGTGTACGACAATTTGGGTGTAAATACGATAATTTTGAGTACACTGCACGATAATTCTCTGCTGCGAAGATGGCAGCCCTGGGTTGCGCGCGCATCCAGACAGCCTCTCCATTACCTCAACATTGCAATCCGCGGTGGCGCTGCTGACGTCATCTTTAATCAGGTAATATCCATGTAAATAATCGTTTCCATGACGCGTCCATTATATCGTGAATTCTATAGGCCTTCGTTCAGGTGCCCAGGAGGGTAATGATGTCAGGGAAGCGGAAATTACGTGTAACAGGTGGTTCGGTGTGGTTGGTTCGGCACATGGCAGACAGATCTCGTAAACCTCCCACGCCCATGCCTTCACAAGCTGTGCGGGCGTGTCTGAAACTCGAGGTTAGGCGTTAGACCCAGCAAACACAAGTACGTACGTTGGGCCTCCAGCGGGCCGTCATGTGTTGTACGTTGCGGCGGCCCGACGGTGCAAAACGCCGTCTGCCCGATGTCATTTTTGCTCATCGTCATAACAGAGGCCCGACGTAGTATGCCGATCATATGTCTCCCATATGCCGCCTTGCCTCCCATACGCCGCCTTGCCTCCCATATGCCGCTTTGCCTCCCATATGCCGATCATATGCCGCCCATATGCTGATCATATGCCGATTATATAATATGCTAGCCCCCACTCACCCACATCCCCCTTCACCTTTACCACACGCCACACTGGCTAAAACACACACACCCACACACACACACACACATATATATATATATATATATATATATATATATATATATATATATATATACCATTTTTTTTCTTTTGTGTGTATCTTTTTTAGTTTCATCAGTAGTGTTGTTTTAACTATATGTAAGATTTTAATTATGTACAGCAGGGTTGGCGGTTTAAACCAGGGGTGTCAAACGCAAAACCCGAGGAGGGCCAATTCATACTCTGCCGTCATGGGGCCATCAAGGGTAGAAAATACATTGACAAGATTGAAGTTACGTGATACCGCGGGCCATTTATGACTATCCTGGGCCATGAGTTTGACACCCTGGTTTAAACCAAAAAACATCAATAAAACCGGTGTTTTTGTGAATCTTTTTAGTTTCATCAGGTATTGTGGTTTTAATTATGTGTGGTTTTATTATTGTTTATTATGCACAGTCATTTTAATAACCAGGATGAAAACGTCAGTTTGTAAACTCAAATCTCTAGTCAAATGCTGTAACTCAGAGTACCTGAAAACATATATATATATATATATATATATATATATATATATATATATATATATATATATATATATATATATATATATATATATATATATATATATATATATATATATATATATATATATATATATATATATATATATATATATATATATATATATTTGCCACTTCACTAAACAGCAGATAAATTGTTTTAAAAAAACAGGAAAGTGACCCCCCTCTCGCTCTCTTACAACTGTTTTTGTAGCATGCAACTGGAAAATTAGAAGAGGTCTTTCATGTTTTACTACTCTTTAACATTGCAATTAAAAAGCATGTTAGAGTAGTTGCATTTTGCCTCTTTACAGATTGTATGAAGATCAAATGAAGATTTTATAAATCCATCTCTAAATCTATCTATAATTCTTTTCACAAACTCATATATGTATATACGGATAGAATTACTGGAATAAATATACTGAAAAAAAGTGGTTTAAAAAAAAAAATGTTTAGTTTAAATAAAAACCTGGTTTAAACCAAAATATATATTTTTTTTTTAAACATTGTTTTTGCCAACCCCTACATACACAAATACTACAGCACCATGTATACACAAGGACATAAGAAATAAAATGTATTGCAAACGACTGATTATAACTTGTATAATTCTAAATATAGTATACTATAGTGACTTAACTAAACCAATAAAATTAAATTTGTATGAAAATTATACTACGTTACAAATGACTTTGCATGTCACTTGTAAATCAAACTAAGTAAGAATCTTAAGAGTATAACCATGTCACCTAATATATTTATTATTGGTGATAATGAAACTCATTGTCCACTTTGAATTTCTTCTTCTTTCTTTCCTTCCTTCTTTCAATTAAACTAAATGACACACACAGACACCTGTATATATATATGTATATATATATATATATATATATATATATATATATATATATATATATATATATATATATATATATATATATATATATATATATATATATATATATATATATATATATATATATATATATATATATATATATATATATATATACATATATATATACATATATATATATATATATATATATATATATATATATATATATATATATATATATATATATACAGGTAACCTCGATTTACGCGGAGTATTGTGTCCTTGAAGAGGTTATGCTAATCAAAACACCAAATCAAACAAAAGGTAGGTTTCTATCGAAAAATAAATAATCACTCTATTCAGTGGAGAGAGAGAGAGAGAGAGAGGAGAGAGAGAGAGAGAGAGAGGAGGAGAGAGAGAGAGAGAGACTATCCATATCACCGAGATATCCACTTAGGGCACTCAGGTCTCAGCCTCACTGGGTGGTGAGGAAGAAATGAGGGACTCCATGAGCTGCCAGTATTGGTACCGCACCGAGCAGTCTGGTGCCTGTACTGCATTTTGATATAGCTGGTAAATTGCTAGTAACGGGTACTCCGCCCAGTGCCCACCTCACTATTGTTGAGTAGCGGGCAGCGTGGGTACTGTATTGTTGTTCAAGTGGCGCTGCAGAAGAACTGAGCTCAGCTAGACAAGGGCGCCTGTGAGTCGAAGCGTGAAACATCTGTGGCTACTCCATAAAATATCGCGTATAAGGAAAACGTGTAAATGAACATTTATTTGATTTTGGACCCCGTTATTTAAAAACGCTATAACCAAACTCACGTAAATCGAAGTTATTACAAAGTATATATATATATATATATATATATATATATATATATATATATATATATATATATATATATATATATATATATATATATATATATATTTAATGTTTAATATTTTGCTACATTTAAGCAGCATTGCAATTAAAGGTTAGATCTGTTAGATACATTGCTAAAGGAAGAAAGCAAAATTTGACCACCTATCCATCTTGGCGCCGCTTACAGCATTTTATTTTATTTTTTATACAAATACAACTACGATAATGTTCGCAATATCTTTATTTACTTTGTACGTTTATTATTTCTTTTATTATTATTATTATTATTAGGTATTATTAGACATGGGGTAATTGTAATCTGTAATTGTAATCAGTTATAATCGACAAGCAGTTTTCAAGTAAATCGTAATTGTAATCGACATCTCTCTTTTTTTTTTGCTAAGTAATCATATTGAATACATTAATAATGTAATCAGACTAGGATTACTTATTACATTAGCAAAGTTTTAGTTATTGTAGTTTCTTGCACAGCAAGTATGTAATCTAAATATCTGTAGTAATTCAACCAATTCTAATATTTAGTATGGTACATGTGTATGAATGGTAAGTTCACCTTTCAGTCTGATCCTGTAATCACGACAATACATCATGTAATCGTAATCAGAATTGATTTTATTGTAATCGTAATCAGAATCGTGAAAATATGACAAGTAATCGTAATTTTAATTGATTACATAACATAAGTAGCTTTCGCAATACGTCTTGTTATTATTATTATTATTATTATTAGTAAAAGTTTTATAGTAGTAGTAGTAGTATTGTTATTAGGGGTATCATTATAATAAGTAGGTTGGGGTAGTAGGGTTCACAGGAATGATAATTTCAGATTCGCAGGTGGAATCTTGAAAGGGCTTAATTTAGGTCCTATTGAAAGAAGTTGAAGCCATGCAGGAGTCGGTGCAGCGATGAGTGGACAGGACAGTTTGTTGTGGAAAGTAGATCATTGATGAATAACAGAAGAGAGTAGCAGGTGGACAGAGCCTCGGAACACCACTGTTGATAGGTTTAGGGAGTGAACAGTGACCGTGATACCACCACAGAGATAGAACGGCCCAAAGGAAGCTGGAGATAAAGGAACAGGAGAATCCGAAAGAGGGCAGTTTAGAAAGCAAAGATTGGCACACTCCTATCGGCGCTTCGATATGTCTACGCAACTGGAAAAAGTTTCAATTTAAAACGGCTAAGAGAGGATGACCAAGAGTCATTTAAGAGTGAAGAAGATTGCTAGTAGAACGCCCCTGCGGAACCCATACTGAAGCGATCAGATAGAAGATTAGAGTGGAAAGGTGCTTTGAATCTTCCAAGTTAAGATTGATTCAAAAGCTTTAGATAGACAGGAAAGTAAAGCTAAGAGGCGGTAGTTTGAGGATTGAACGTTCACCCTTCTTAGGCACAGGCTGTACAAAGGCATACTTCCAGGAAGGAAAGCTGATAAGCAGGAGACGAAAGAGTTTGACCAGCAGGGTGTCAGCACGGAAGCACAGTTTTTAAGGACAATCATCTCCATCAGGTTCATAAACCTTTGAGAGTTGAGGCCAGAGAGTATTTGTGTGCCTGGCTATGAAGAATCTTAATAGCAGGGTATAAAGGAGACAGAGGGGTAAGGAGTAGGAGGAATATGCCCAGAATCGTCCAGGGTGGAGTTCTTACAGAAAGTTTGAGGAAGAGTTCAGCCTAGAGATAGATGACGGCAGTGCTCTCGTCAGGGTGAAGGAGAGGAGAAAGAGGGAAGAAGTGAAATTGGTGGAGATATTTTTTGGCTAGGGTGCCAGGGAAGTCACGGGAGGAATTAGAAAAAGCAAGGTGTTGATGATTTTCTGTTGATGAAAGATGTTTTTGGTAAGTTGGAGAATAGATTTGGCAATGCCCTGGGCTTGAAATACGTAAAGTCTATGGTTAGTAGGAGTGTGAAGGTTTGCGCCTTTGTGAGCTGCCTCTATCTTTAATTGCACGAGAACAAGCAGATTAAACCAAGGCTTTTTATGAGGAGTAGAGAAGAATGTGGGTGCGGTATTTAAAATGTTATTACGCTAGATTTAAAATGATTTTAAAGACCACGATGGGACTGAAATGTTGGTAGATATATGTAAGGAGGCTGTTAGGTAATTAAGCAGCGATATGTGTACAGTAACAAGGTATGTTGAGGGAGAGGCACTGCTGGCAATTAATGCTACCAACATGCTTCTTGGATTACAGGGATTAATTTATAAAAAACTACAAAATTATCTCAAATTATCAATAGGTTTGGAAACATACCATATAGAAAACACATAAGACAAATGTAATGGTATCTCTTAACTTAAAAAAAGGTCATGCTAAATTTTATAGCAAAATAAAGAAGCATGAAATAATTGAAAAAATAAATGTAAAAACATTTTGAGTAAACTAAAAGACATGATGATGCTCTGATAACAGGATTAAAGATTATTCTTCACAGCTTGGAATTGAAGTACAGCACTCTCAGATCTATAAAAGTTCATCCCCTCACAACAAGGGCAGATTAAAAAAAAAAAAAAAAACTTAAAGAAGTTATTGGATGGCAAATACAAACAAATACAAACAAATCCTTTTCCTTGACATTTACAAAAATAAAAAACCTAACCGGACACAATCATCACAAAATTATTCATCTTTATAATCAAATCCCACGGGTAGGCACCGTGGACATCTTTGGGTCTCACATCCAACCCATTTTGACTGTAAGACTTCCCTTTCATCATCCCAGCCCATGCCACATCCATTGCAGGTCTGGTCCTGCATTAGACCTACATTTTCTTCACCTGTTTCAGAAATCCTGGTTTGCTTCTTGTCTCTGGTGGATTTCGAATTTGTAGTTGACCCTTTACCTTTACCCTTGCCCTTTCCCTTAGGAGCATCAGTCTTTCGACGCTTCGTTGCATTAGCATTAATTTCTGTTTGCTGTCTCTCAATATCCTGCTGTACATTCTCAGCAGTCATGACTCGAGCTTTAGACTGTATTCTCAGTGGTCGTTTACGACCCCGAGGTATTTCTTCTGCAGGAGGGAAGGGGATCTGAGAAGTTTAAGTAGATAGAATACCACAGGCAAATAGTGTGTTGGTTTTGGGATTTTGAGGACTTATGACCTGGGTAGGACTGTGTGTACTATTGGATTTTAATTCCTCATTTATAGTGATATGTACTGAGCTGGTAGAGGCATACTGGCTACAGAATCTGCTCGGCACAGAGCAATAGAGTCTGCTGATGAGCCAGGCTCTTCCATGAGGGATGTCATGAAGTGTCTGAATATCATCTGTTATGTTTTCCTCAGTTTGTGTGGCAGCGTCTATTGCAGAGTTAGTTGGTGGCTCAGCAAGGTTAATGTTAGTGTCTGGAAGGAGCTTATTTCTTAGGAGTAGACTTTTATCTATTGCATTGGGGTTGAAAGGATATATACCACATTTATGAAAGCCAGCTTTGATGTTGGACATTGAATTTTTTACCCCTCAAATCCTTCCTTCACAATCCAAGGTTCAATCTGTCTTTCCCCTGTAGGGGATTTATCTCTCTTCCCTGACTGTAGTAACCCCTGGCACTTAACATTACTCTGGACGGAGCTCATTATCCCTAACCAGTGACCACAATCCAGTCACTACTCCACAATGTCCCTTTGAGACATAACTCCACAATGTCCCTTTTGAGACATAACACCAAGATTAGTGATAGGCAGTTCCACCCCAAGCCAACCTCCTGGTCCGCCGGCAGTGTGGGGACTTAACCTTAAGTCCCCTGGTACTCTCGATGGCAAGATTCGGCACCTCAGTCACCCATTCCTTTCACTCTAGTCTACTATCACTCCCTCATTCATTCTAACCTTTCATTTCGTCAGGTCTCCTAAGGTGGGGATACGAGAGCTTGCCACGTCCTGAAGTCGGCCCACAGCAAGCAACCTGTTGACTATTAATTGCAGCCAATTTCTGTGAAATAAAGTGGCTACCATATCACAAAACCTTCCAACTACTACTTGCGTCTCCACCAGGTGTGTTAGTGCACCAGAGGGTTACCACTTGCCTTACAAACATTCTAAACACTTCATGTCTCACTGGATCGTCACTCCTAACTCATCTGGAGAAGTCATGGCCACCGTAAAAGATGACCCTGGCACAGCACAGCCATGAGAGACTTGTGTGTGAGGCATCCTCTCCTAGACTGCGTTTCCAGCGGGGCGATAGGTGGTAGGGGAATATAATGCTTTGAGGTGTTGCTGGCAGAAATCTGGGAAGGCGTTCTATACGGACTTGCCCCCGTTGTCCAGGTCGATACCTTCTTGGTCGTCTCGTAGTCAGCCACATACTGTCCTAGAGCCTCCACCACTTGTGTGTGTTTACATTTAAGGGGGTGGAATGTTACGAATCTACTATAATGACTGATGAGGGTGAACACATATCGGGTTTTCTGACCTCCCGCAAACAAGTCGGTCAGATAGAACCTTTTTACAACGGTTTCCCTACTGATGGTAATTCCTGCCAGGGCTGCTATAGTCCTTGAATCGTTCTCTTGTTGGATCTGTTCTGCATAGTGAAAGACGACTACTTTCAAGTTGCACCGATATGGAATATTTACTTGTGATTAACAGACTTAAGTTAAACGATTATCAAAATGGAGAGAGGATTTCCCAAGAAATATTACATTAGGTCAAATTTAAAGAACTCATTTAGCAAACGAAAATTATCACTTCCGAACCCATGTTTAGAAACTGCTTCAACCGACAGTTGCAATATGATGGATCCTTTTAAAGTAAGATCACCTATCCTACTTCTAACTTAAATTCTACCTATTTAGACTCCGCCAGATTCTTAAAACCGTATTTAACTTGCAGTGATAGGAGGCCTATTAACGAGTTTTCGCCCGACCGGTAAATTTAGTAAAACAAAGTATGATTAATTAAGTCTAGTAAATAAATTTTAATCTAAGAATAATAACGATTAATATTTTTAAACTTTAGTAATAAAACTCACATTTGCATACTCGCTCTTCACTGAATATATACTCGCACTTCACTCGGGAATAACCTTAACAATCCTCACTTAAAGGTGAGCTGTTTTCGAATTTGGCTATGGCCTATTAAAGCTATTTCCACATGGTCTGTGATTAGTAAGCACTTAGGCAAATAATGATGAGTATCCCACCGCTTATGCCACTAGTGTGTTGCCTTCAACTCTGTTTTTGATATTTTACTAGAAGTGTGCTTCCTAGTTGTTAGGGTGATGCAACGCAAATGTTAAATTATGAGGTTTAATTTATTTATTCACATCACGTTGATATATAATGGTAGCGAGCTTATTGAAATTAAGTAACAATATTATTTACAATTCATCACGGTTGGTAATGGTAGCGAGCACACTGATATTAATTAACAATGCTATTGACAACTCATTATTCTGTTGGTAATGGTAGCGAGCTTTTACCGAGTTACTTTACAATACTGATTACAACTCATCATTCTAATCACCAGAAGGCCCACCCATCACAGTTAATCACAGTTAAATATATGGAGATATAGAGTCCTGGCCATAGCTAACAAAACTACCCTAGTCAAGATTCTATGGTGCATAATTATACAATAAAATATATCCCTTCAACCACCGATCGATATGTGTTCACAAAGATGATCATGGGAAGTATTCATGTGGGATTAAGATACCAAGTGGGTGATCATAAGCCCACACAAAAGGGAATGTTCACATACTCTATATAATGACACACAAGTGAGGTACCAGCTCAGTCAGTATGCTAGGGAACCTGTGGGGGTGAGGTCCAGACGGTGTGTCAATTCAACTCTTTAAGTAACATTAACATTGTATCAAGATAACACTAACAAGCTTGGTGCCTAGGAACTGGGTTCAACGTACCTGTGGGGGTGAGTTCCAGACGGTGTGTGAGGGAGACAACCTCACACGGTTGGCTTATCACCTCCCCTCCCACTGCTCGCGGCTAGCCAGAGGCTAGTGAACGCATCTATCAGTGGTTTAGTTAACATACAATTGGCCTGTTCCACCAGTTCAGAAAGAGTTCCGAAGCAACTGGTTCTCTCACTTAATAGATAGAGAGATAGATATTTATTGACCACAAATGTACATAAAACCAAAACGTCATACATAAATCGGAAGTTATTTAATTAAGAATGTTAATTTCGTTAATATAACCACATTTCCAATTTGTAGTCCACATTCAGCACTACCGTAAAATCTTTATATAATCACTAAAATATACACAGCTCTGGTGTCGTTACTGGCATAAAAATAGTAAAAAAAAAAAAAAACTTTACAAATTTTAATGATTATATGAAACTACTTATATCTTGATATTAAAAAAAAATACACTATGATAAAAACGAAAAAACAGAGGAACCCTAAAAGATGACGAATTCTCTAAAATAAATATACTAAAATGTTAATAGCCTGGACATGTTAAGAAGACACTCTAAGATAAGAAAATCTAAAAAAGAAAAACCTAAAGCAGAGGAACGTTAAAACAGAACAAATAAAAGTTAAAAACAGAACAAATAAAAGCCTGACTAAAGGCATGTCATTTGGTACACAAACAGAACTATGCGATTGAACAATGACATAAGATTTACCTGACTAAAAAGACAGAATTACAGAACTAAGACAATAAACGAAAGACAATTTCAATGGCGTATTGACAACATACAAACGACCATGAATCCAGTGTTCAGGAAGACAATATCAATGACATGTAGAAAGTAAGAAATGAACAATTCTTGCTGCGACATGTGCATCTTTTGTCATAAGTTCTTGCCATGTTGCAAAGTGGTGGTGTTCTCGCAATGGCTGTGTGAGGGCGCAAGACTCCACCACGTGTAGTTCAGTCTGCACCTCCCCACACGGGCAAAGCCGCTCTTCCAGGGGAAGGCGCCCCCTGCCTCGCCTATTCCACCGACCAGTCTCCACAGCTAAATCATGCCCGCACACACGTAGCTTTGTAAACGATGTTCTATGTAAATCATTGAAAAACTTTCGTGTCAAATATAAGTTGTGGACAGTAAAATCAGGATTTAGGGATACATATGTCGTTCTTCTAGAATACAGGTGAAAAATTCTACTCGTCCCTCCTCCCAAAAAAACTAACTTATGATAATTCGGCACCTTCGGCTGAGGCGTAGTCACGCCACCAGCTCCACATCTGGTTCGTCTGTCGGTCTTGCGGTTCGTAACCACTTGATTCACAAGCAACACATCAGTTATTACAGATTACCGATTTCTCAGTTTTCCCTGCATTACAATACTGTCATCAAATGTTTTTTTTTTTTTTTCATGATTCTTGCCACGTTTTTCTTTGCAATCAAAAGTTACCTCTAATGGACCGTATTGGCTTTCCGTGCAGCGCCGCACTCGGAGACTCGGGGAAACACAACGAAAGTACTATTTTGACTTAACTCGGTTCCTCTTTTCTATTTTGGAAAAAAATAATACTGGTTGTCCTTTGGAGCCAAACTTAAAAACGTGGTATCTGTTGGTAAGAAAAAAAATGTACTTACCCTTTGCTGGCAAAGTTTTAAGGTTTGCGTCTGTGTGTGGTGTATGTGACCACTGAGGGGCGAATGTGGCGCGGGCCGCAACCTCTTCCTGAGCTACCCAAAACAGGGAAAACACGGTGGGAGGTTTTGCATTTTCCTTATTTTGCTCTCCAGCAGCTTAAGAATGATTTAATTTCCTGTTAAATAATTGTTAGTTTAAGTACCTGTAGCTATTTTCACTTCTGGTCTCAAGATATGTGATTTAGAGATGCCTTCTCGTTGGAAGCAGCGCTGAACTGCCCCGAACACCGAAACCATTGTAAACAAAGTCTCCCCGGCCGGGCACTGCTCCTGTCTCTCGACCCTCTAGAGTTGCCCTCGGCGCCTTCAGGTCATCCCCCACCCTGGCCCTGCAGGCAGAGGCAGGCCTTCCTTCACTAGAATACAGACGCAACACCAAGACGATCACCACCGATCACAAAGTGACAACCTCTCCTCGCTCCTCGCCAGTCCATCCCAGGACGGACGTGACCCGCTCCCTGACACCCCATACATAGCGCCACTGCCCGTGGTGCCCCACACAACCTGACACACAAACAAATAAGGGAGGCCTGACACCAGAACACTTCATGCTGCACTGCCCGATATTTCACTCTCTTCACACCCTGGCCTTCACTCCCTTCCCACCCTTCCCACAAACAAAGTGACTGTGAAAGCGGTCCACAGTACATATGGTGGTAAATCTTGGGAATAGCGGCTCCTAGCGGGTGTGCGTTTAGGGCACGGTGTGGTGGTAACTACAACATTTATAGCATGTACGACGGGGTTTTGACAAGCGGACAGGCGTGTTTATGTCACAAGTGGTGTATTTTTCCACGCTGACCTCATGATTTCTTCCAAGTCGATGGGCGATAAGACAGTGAGCGCCGGGGTGAAGAAAAGAAAGAGCCCGCGCGGTAAAATACACCCCTTGTGACAAACACGCCTGTCCGCTTGTCAAAACCCCGTCGTACGTGCTAGAAATGTTGTAATTACCACCACACCGTGCCATAAATGTACACCGCTAGGAGCCGCTATTCCTAAGGTTTACCCATATGGCAGCAATATAAATAAAATAAAGCTTGTGGTTACACATTGAAGCCCTTACTGTGTCTCATCACTTTTAAATATGCATCGGGTAATCTTGAAGTAACGGCAGCCATCTCGCTTAAGGGTAACACTGACTTTGTGTTGTATTTAATTTATCTTTGAGTGCACTGGTTTTGTTAACGTGTCTGTACTGCAGCGACTTGCCTGATGGGTGAGCCTCCCGAGATAAATCACTCTGCGAGTGGGGGTACTTCTTTAAGATGGGCGACTGGTTAAGGAGTGGCTCTCCCATCTTGCTGGTCGCGGTTTCGATCCCTGGCGCCGGCAAAACCTTTCCTTGTCTGGATTAATTTCTCATGTGTTTCGTTAAACGCAGAAGTCGTGTTGGAGTGTAGTAACGAGTAAATTCTGGCGTTTCAGGTCATTATCTCGTCCCCTACTCAACCAACGGCTCGTCCCATATTCATATCCTAGTAACCTTCGGATCTCCCAGAAATCAATGGAAAAGATTTTAGAAATTAAAACAAATGTGAAAGACCGGAATATGCTTGGGAGCTCGCATTGCCACGGGTGGTGCAAACCCGTGGCTCACCACTGTAGCTTACTCTGCCACTGGTGAAATTGATGTACTGCATATTTATCATAGAAAATAAACTTGCAAGGTCTAAACTAACCTAACCTGACCTAACGTACCTATGGGCTTTGTCGCCCACGGCCACATGGACTCCCACACATCTTGTGGCTGTTTTCACAGCTGTTTTGATCTCTACACTCTTTCCCAGTGATTTTGGGAGGTTTGAAGATACATGTACAATTCATACATATGACAATAAAAATAGTAGTTTATTAAGTAGGAGATGAAATATCAGCACATCAGGTTAGGTTAGGTTAGATCTAGTTGGGTTAGGTAATTTATATTTATTTCGTTAACTTTAATTGATTACCATAGATATGTGCGATTCAATTCACACTGTGCCTTTGTTATCAACGGAGGGGAATATGGAGTGCATCATATATATTTTTCATAAACGAACTTAAGAAATCTATATTAATCTAATTTTACGTTCCTAACTCAACATAACCCTTGAGGTTGGAATATGTTACATGGGTATAAATTATGAGTAGCTCATATTTCAAGTTGTCATTCCCCTTATTTGTTTAAATTATATGACTGATTGAGGTTGCATACTTTTTGGAACTTGTACACATATTACTTAATGAATAACCTTATTCTCATTGATTATGTTGCTAGTGGACCACATAAGCTTTATGTAAATGGATATTACGCTCTTTTTCCAGTTATTTTACTACCGGATATGTCATAATAAACTGAAAAATATTGTGTATATTTTATTTAAAACATAGTCTTGATTTATGAAGTATTTACACATCTATGACAAATGGCAGCAGCAAATTGATGAGCCTTTTTTTTAATATCCATTTTAAAAAAAAGAGGAGGCTGGTGTGGAGATGGGTAAGTGTACAATGGGGCAATGCGGTCCACATGGGGGAAAAGGGACCATTTTTTTTTAACAGGTTTTATGGTTTACATTGTCAAAGTTGAATGCAAAATTTGAAAAACATACATGCATTGCAATCTGCATGTCAGGTCACCCATATTTAAATGTGTTAGATATGTATAGGCATTTTCTAAAGAATTAAATTTTTTTCTTTTTTTTTTCTTGTGTTTTCAGATTTGAAACAACACTAAATTGCTAAGGTGTATACACGAACTACTATAACCTCTTTCACAGCACCCTTCCAGGACATCAATCTGCAATCCTTTAGGTATGTAGTAATGAAATAATATTGAACCTAAGTTAAGTGGGGAGTGAATAGATATGCATTATTCTTGCTGGGGCAAAAGTGACCACGTTTCTGGGGCAAAAGGGACCAACATTTGTATGCTCACGTTTCTGGGGCAAAAGGGACCAACATTTGTATGCTTACAAAACAATGCAAATTTTGGTTTTAATGCCCTTTTTTCTCACTTTTGCAGGATGGTCCGTAATTACAAGAAGAAGGAGGGTACAACCCGCCTTCAATACTCACAAGACGATGTTGTAGCAGCACTAGTGTCCATCAATGAAGGGGAGAGCATTAGAGCAGCCAGTAGAAGAACTGGCATTCCCAAGACTACTCTCCTAAAACGCTACAAAGGGAAGGTTACAAAGGCCGGCCAATCGGGTTGTCACACTGCACTCCTAGCAGGAGGAAGTAGCTATTGCTCAGAATGTGGCAGCATTAGGTGACTTTGGCTATGCCTTTGATCTAACGACTCTGCGACAATTTATTCACTTCCATCTTAACTCAATGCACAGGGTCATCCCACAGTTTAAGAACAATTACCCTGGCGTGGATTGGGCATATGGCTTCCTGAAACGCCATGAGAATATCCTGACTCAGCGGACCTGCCAAAACATCACCAGGAAACGAGCAGCATTAAGTGAAGGTACTGTGAATGATTACTTCATTCGTTTACAGAAGACCTTAGCAGGTGTTTCACCCTCTAGGATCATCAATTATGACGAAACAAATCTGACAGATGATCCGAAAGGGAAAAAGATGATCTTCAGGAAGGGCATCAAATATGCTGAGAGAGTGATGGACACAAGTAAAAGCTCCACATCAATAATGTTTGCAGTGACTGCTACTGGTGTGTTGCTTCCACCATATGTTGTCTATAAAGGCCAACGCATGCAAGATACATGGATCCTTGGTGGTCCTATTCATGCCAAGTACAATGTCTCCAAAAGTGGATGGTTTGATGAAGAAATTTTCTTGGATTGGCTAAAGGCCTGCCTTATTCCTTTCTGTCGTCAGGAGAGAGATACCAATCCTGAGCCTTTTGTTATTATTGGAGACAATCTAAGCAGCTATTTGTCCATGAGAGCTGTCGACATCTGCGCAGAAAACAACATTAAACTGTGTTTCCTACCACCTAACTCAACTCATTTGCTGCAACCACTGGATGTTGGAATCTTCAGTGTTGTGAAGTCTGAATGGAGGAAGATTCTAACTACATGGAAGGAGGGTGAAGGAAGAAATGTGGGCAGCCTACCCAAGTGGGTATTTCCTCGCCTGCTTCTAGAGCTCCTGCAAGCAATGGAAGAAAAATGGGAGAAGCTCTGCGTGTCTGCTTTCAAGACCTGCGGAATCCATCCCTGCAATGCTGAAATTGTCCTATGCAAGATCCGCCGTGATGACCCAAACATGTATGACAACAGAGATCTTGTAAGCCCTAACATGCTCAAGTTCTTGCAGGAAAGCCGTGAGAAGAGTGTGAAACGGCAAGCTCCTAGGAGAAAAGCTCTCTCTATTCAACCAGGTGCAAGCATCAGCCTAGCAGACCTACAAGCTGCAGGACCATCAGGTTGTGCTCCTCCTCAAACACCTGTTCGCCCACCACAAGATGAAACCAGCAGCGAGTCTGAAATTAAAGAGGATTCTTCTGGAGATGAAGACCCCGTTCCAGACGAGGAAATTGCTGCTGTACCTAAAGAAGAACTTTCTGAAGAGGACATTACTCTTAATTGCTATGTTTTAGTTAGGTTTGCCGAGGGCAAACTACCCCATCACTATGTAGGACAAGTTGTAGAAATAAGTGCTGATGAATATAAAATTGATTTCTTTAGAAAATGTGAAACCAACACTAACCTGAGTGAGGTCTTAGTAGCATTCAAAAAACCTCAAGCCAGAGATTTGTTTTCAGTTTCAAAGAACCAAATTGTCCAAAAAGTAGTTGTAGATCACTGTTACAAGTCACAAGTAAGAGTTAAGAATACTTTTTCAAACCTTTTTGTTCGTTAGGTGTGTTAAACACAGAAATCTATCTATCTATCTATCTTTCTTTCTAGGTATCTATCTTTCTATCTATTTATCTATCCATCTATCTATCTATCTAACTATCGATCTATCTAGTATCTATCTATCTATATCTATCTTTATATCTATTTATCTATCTATCTATCTATCTATCTATCTATCCATCCATCCATCTATCTATCTATCCATCTATCTATCTATCTATCTATCTATCTATCTATCTATCTCTATCTATCTTTCTATCTATTTATCTATCATCTATATATCTATCCATCAATCTATCTATCTATCTATCTATCTAGGTATATCTAGGTATCTACCTATCGGTCAAAAGGAGGTTAAATTAGTTATTTTTTATTTTTTATACATTTATTTTATACATTTTATACATTCTATGAGTGGTCCTTTTTGCCCCATTTTTGGTAGGACACTTTTGCCCCATTGCAACATTGCAAAACTTATAGTTTTCAATATTTTTTTTTTAAGAAACACTGCTTAATAGACAAGTGGGGTTACTTTTATAGGAAAGCCAATGATCTAAATGCTTTTGAGGTAAAAATCTTCAATACACTTTTTTGTGCCTATGTATTTTTTATTTACCCTTGAACACATAATTTTAAGAAAAAATGGACCCTTTTTCCCCATCGAACTATATAACTATACCACAAAAACTGAGTAAGTTTTCATTTCAAGTCAGTTACAACAATATAAAATAATGATGTAATGATACTGTGTTATGATATCAATAATAATAATCCTAATCCTTATAATATTAACGGTAATAATAACAATAATAATGTGTGTAGCCTATGGTCCGTTTCATTTCATGTTAATCAGCATAGCGGGAATTTTGATAATTGTTCCACCTGTGCATTTTAGTTTGTGAATACGTGAAGTTCAAATGTTGTGATAGACATTTCAGCTAATTTTTCAATAATATATTGGGGAGGCAGAGGCGGAGTGGTTAGCATGCCAGCGCTGCGTCCGAGAGATCCAGGAAGGACGCAGGTTCGAATCCTGGCCGTCACACAGCTGGGATTTTTCAGTCACCACCGAGTGGGCCAAGACTACCCACATGCTGCCCTGAAGACCACCGATCAACCCGGACTCTAGATTACCTCTCCAAAGAGAGCCTCAAAGATGAGCTCCGGGGGGCCGTATGAGCCAAAACAAGAGGGTGCCTCTATAAAACACTTGCCTGCGCTACAATGGGCTGGGCCGACTATCAGGCCCCACCAGTGAAAAAGCCTAACGGCGCAATAGGCCATGACAAAAAAAAAATCCTTCAAAATCCCTAACAAACCGCTTGGCATTGATAATAATATACCATAACAAAAAACACAAAAGACAAGCTTGTATCAAACGGAATAGTCAGATTATACCCGAAGGATCTATGGCTCCTCAAATGCCTATAATTCATATCTGTTCAGGTACATTAAATGATCTGGCTGTGCAAGTGCAAATCAAGGGTATTTTAGTAATTTCCTGCATGTAAATAACAATTAGTATTCAAAGTAACATGAAATAGTCAATACTGTTTGTTGATTGTGAGTATACCTAGGCTGCTCTGAATATGACCCATGTTATAAATAAATCCACTAAACTTGCATACAAACACTGACAGAGCCAGACGTCATTTTATGTACCTACAATGAGATGAATTAACGTTACTTGAAAGGTTGTAAATCGTTCGTGTATGATCCGACAATACAGTTTGATAAAAGCTTGTCTTGTATGGTATATTAAGTACGCCGTCACCTGAACTCCCCTGTTCTCGAGGTTCGGTTTGAGTCCTGGGACCGAATACTGGGAATAAATATGATTCATTGGTATGTGCAAGACGCCGTGGGCGATGCTTCCACGTGCGTGACCTTCTTTTTCCATTGGAAGTGTTTTATAGAGGGTCAGTTATGCTGTGGGGCCACGGCCTCCACAGCCCCTCCAGCTAATGTTTGTTTACATTTGTCGCTGCTTCTTCTTTTTCATTAGACCTGATCGCACGCCAGGGGCCTCTGGCGGTGAAGAGGTG
Source organism: Eriocheir sinensis (assembly GCF_024679095.1). NCBI lineage: Eukaryota > Metazoa > Arthropoda > Malacostraca > Decapoda > Varunidae > Eriocheir > Eriocheir sinensis. Next base: position 1,442,564 of record NW_026111720.1, read on the forward strand.
AACGGATAGCCAATACGGTCCATTGCTTTTCCTAAATTAACTATCTTTCCCAACTTTGACTTGAAGCTCTTGTATACAGCAACATCAAGAGGCTGACAGACAGTGGCGTACCGAGGGGGGGGGGGCCATGGGGCCATGGCCCCTCCCTTTTGCAAATAAAAATAATAATGAATAAATAAATGTTACAGGAAAATAATAGGAATATGTATATTAGTATTACGAGTAGACGGGCGGATACAGAGGGGGGGGCCAGGGGGCCTGGGCCCCCCAAAAAATCTCCGCCACCTCAGAAAATCTTAAATGTATGCGGATAGTCGGTACAGAATTGACTCGCTTATAATGTGCTGCAACTATAATACGGAATGTGTCGTCGGCTGTAGGCACATGCAGGCGCGGATATGGGGTGGGGAGCCAGATGGCCCGGGCCCCCCCCAAAAAAATGTTAGGATAATTAAAATATTTGAAATACCCATGAATTGAGAAAACATAAAATATATTTAAGAAACCCCTATAAAGCAAGAGAGCTGGGGAGCGAAGCCGGCCACCGCTAGATAGCTCTGGATGCTGTCCTCCAAACTTTAAAAACTCCTCCTCTATAGGTTCCTTGGGCTTTACTATAGGGAGGTGGACGGGATGCGCAGGCAAGATTTAAATTTTTTCGGTGTCTGATGTAATTTTTCACTCTCCTGCATGGCCAGGGCACAACGGGCACGTGCCCAGGGCCCCGCGCTCTTATGGGCCCCGCACTCATCTAACAATCTATGTACTCGTACTGGGCCGTAGTGCGGCGTATCCAGGGGGGGGGAGGGGCCGGGGTGTTGGACGACCCCTCCATCCGCTTAAGTGTCCACTTTCTGAGAGAGTCAAAACGAAAACTGGTACCTTTCTGTTGCATTTCTGGAGAACTCAGGATTTTCTTTCTTTATTTTCAGTATTTAAGTTACGGAATCATATACTGAATATTACAGAGCAAGACTTAAAGGCCTAGGAAAAAATCTTTGTGACGTCATTCCTCACATGCAAGCAGAAAGTGAATCTTAATACAGGCCACTATCATCATTCGGCACTTCGAAGAGGAAATAAGGGAAGACTTCCTTGCCTTTGTGCACGCCCAAGACCTCACCGGTAAAGGTTTAGCCTGGCTCCTTTTGTGCACCGTTGAAGACCTCGGATTGGACATGACCAAGTGCAGGGGACTTGGTTTCGATGGAGCAAGTGCCATGATGGGAAAATTCAAAGGGTGTGCCGCAGTACTCATGAAGAAGTACACCCTGGCCATGCCAATCCACTACTTTAACCACCGGCAGAATCTAGTACTGATGAAGGTGTGTGACGTCAAGGAAGTGAAGATCGCTTTTCAAACACTGACCGAGGTGTACAACTTCGTTCATTCTTTGAATATGCACTCTCTCCGCTTCACAGAGGTTGTCAAGCTTACCTCGGCCAAACGCGAAAAGCTTGTTCCCCTGTGCCCCACCAGGTGGATTGAGAGGCATGACGCAGTTCTGGTTTTCGTTGAATTTCTGCCTGTCATCGCTGTTTTTCTCGAGGAAGAACTTGACGCCACCGCTGGGCTCCTTCTCATCGCCATACGTGTTTCCCGCTTTCTCGTTGGACTGGTTGTAGTGGCCACGATTCGTGGCATCGAGACCATTTTTGCCAAGTTCAGAGCAGAAGCGGAGAATCATTTCCACGACGTGTTCAAGAAAGCGGAAGAGGTTTTGGTTGCAGTGGAGTCATTGCATGACACCATCCCTGTACCACGACTCTGGACGACAGACCCAGCGATCAAATGTTCCGTGCGAGAATGCTGAGGAGTACTGCCGCCTGGCGGTGTACATTCCGTTCGTGGACCACGTCTTGGCTGAGTTGAAGAGCCGGTTCGGCGACGACACAGTGCCTGGCGCACTTCAGCTCAAGCAACTCCTCAAAGGCCCCGAAACGGATGTTGCAGCTGTGCTTCAAGCGGCGAAGCTCTACGAGCTCAACATCGAACCCCTGACACTCGTGAAGGCGCTGGGCATTATCTGTTCCGGTCTTCCAAACTATCAAAGAAGCCCAGGCACACGCCAGCACCAAAATGTTCCCTAATCTCGCCATTCTCTTGAAAACTCTCTTGATGATTCCAGTCTCCAATGCAAAAGCCGAGAGGTCTTTCTCAGCATTGAAAAGGCTGAAAACCTATCTGAGGAGTACCGTCGGCCAAGAGCGCCTGAACGCACTTGCCCTCCACTATGATATCCCCATTTCAGTCGAGAGTGATAAGCAAATTCGGTGAAAAAAACGCCGACTACTCTTTGCTTAGTGAGGCACTTGTTGAATACTTGGGAGCTTGTAAATATATTTCTTTAGATCAGCCAATCTTTGCAAATGTGTTACCTCAATCCAATGTAAAAGAAGCCCTATAAGAATTCCTTTTTATCTTCAGCTGTGTCTAATTTTACATATTTACTCTTTTTTTGTAAAGGTTAGGTTTGTAATTTATATATGACCTGAATTATGATCACCCTTGCTGCCTACATATCGAAATAAACGTTTAGTTTTCTTCGAATGCTCGTATGGTGATAATTTCTACCTGTTCAGATTTGCCTTTTTACTGGTCGGATGTACAATTTTAATTGTCTCTTGTTATTGCTTGCCAGCTTAAATATTGATTGCACTTCATATATATATATATATATAGATATATATATATATATATATATATATATATATATATATATATATATATATATATATATATATATAGAGAGAGAGAGAGAGAGAGAGAGAGAGAGAGAGAGAGAGAGAGAGAGAGAGAGAGAGAGAGAGAGAGAGAGAGAGAGAGAGAAATGTACTGAAAACAGACATATAATGGTTAGGAGTCGATACCACACCTCGAATCGAGGCAAGGTTAAGGCATCGAGCCAGGCGGAATAGTGTAAAAGGTATGAATGCAGAAACGAATACTTGTCTCTTGCCTGACAACACACCCCCACTGATTGCCACAAACCTGTTGTCACCTATTCCTTTTTTAAGTGGGACGCGGCTCCCCTCGCGACAAATAATGTACTGAAAACAGACATATAATGGTTAGGGAGTCATTCATACCTTTTACACTGGTCCGCCTGGCTCAATGCCTTAACCTTGCCTCGATTCGAGGTGTGGTATCGACTCTATATATATATATATATATATATATATATATATATATATATATATATATATATATATAAATATATATATATATATATATATATATATATATAAATATATATATATACACACACACACACACACACACACACACACACACAAAAGAAAAAATCAATTGTCACATATACGTTGATTGCGCGAGAGCTGCGGATTTTAAGCAAAGAACCGCCATCACTATCCATTGGTCTTTACTGTTTTGAGGCTGTCGCTAACTTATTAAATTTTACAATCGGGCCCCCCCAAAATGGACTTTGTGGATCCGCCCCTGGATTACGAATGTGTGTGTGTGTGTGTGTGTGTGTGTGTGTGTGTGTGTGTGTGTGTGTGTGTGTGTGGAGTTGAGAGCTCAGTGGCAACGAGTGACCAAGTTATTTCCCCTTTGGTTTGGTTTTGGATTAATTAAGGTGTTAAATGATGGGTTCATAAAATTGTGTGTAGAGTGCGATGTCAAGCTGTCAACTAGTGGAGGGGTGTTTGTAGCGGGAGACAGGAAGAAGAGGAGTACGAGATTGGGATGGCTCTGGCAGAGAGAGAGAAAGAGAGAGCACGAAAGTTGTAAGTGTGCCTTCTCTCCTTCTTGCCTCTCGTATTTACTTGATTTTAGGTGTAAGGCGCAGTCAAAGTGATCGGAGGACTATATAACTATACTGTAGAGGCACCAAGTGAACTTGACTGGTGACAGTGGTGAGTATGTAATATGATTCTTTATTATGACGGGGAGAGTGGCAGGCGACGCGAGATGTGTATGGGACCTGTAAGGTCGACCTTTGCCGCTATATTACCACCTTTAATGACCGTTTTGTGCTTTACAGTGGACAGTGTAACTATTGTCTGTTCAGCACTTGAACAATGGAGCTGCTGAGTTGAATAAGAGCAGGTGATCTATTTTGAGAAACATTCATTGACGACGTAGGCTCGCGTGGCCGTAGCCTATTCATGTTATCCGTATAATATTTTCTGACCACAAATTCCAAATTTCTGAAAATTATGATTGATAGACTTCATTTTCTGTTTATGTAGCACTTTTTTACTATAGCGTGTGTCATTTCTTGAATTCACGCAGGCTTAGGATTTGTGCCTTTCCACTCTTTACATATTTCCTCCTTGGTCACAAAACGCCAGAAAACGCTTCACGTACGTACTCTATCTGGTCTAAGAAAGTCACCATTGACTCGACTGATGCCCCGGATATTTCAGTTAATCAGGTAGGTAAATAATGAAACAATGATTAAGAATAATTACTGCAAAATACGTAGGTGAAGAATCAGCAGCCAAGCCTGATCTAAAGCAATAAGTGACCCAGGTTTTCTCATGAGCTTGGAAGTGCTCACCTCAGTTCTAAGTGTCACAAACCCTTGCCAGAAAACTGCAGGGGTCACAACAAGAACTGACGGGTGCTCTTGGAAGTGTTGCTTCACAGAGCTGCATATATGCATTTCAGTTCTATCGTGATGGAAATAAGTTCAACCAACTTTTTGCCCAAGCTGAGGAAAGGTACGGAGATATCATCCAGAAGCCTTGAACAATCAGTGGTCATCAGAAACATAATTAAGGCTAACCCTCCAACACCAACTCCATAGGAGTACTATCGAAGAGCTACTTTTCTCCCATTTTCGCTATAGCACAACTCAGGGAAAGGTTTGCATCTGAACACATTAGGAGTTTTTTGTTGGGAAATCTTGTTCCCTCTCTTTCAGTTGATACTTATTTTAGTGAACTGAAGGAGGCAGTTGAATTTTATTGAAAACTTCTTGATGGAGATGCAGATCTCGTTGAAGATGAATATCTACGGGGGCAGAGTTATTCTAAGCGTCGTGAATCTCATGAGAGGTCAAAGCAAGTTGTTGAGACATTGACATGTACCAAAAAATTGGGCACATATCCAAATTTTTCACCTTATTGCAATTTTTTCAACCCTACCTGTTAGCACTTCCACCAATGAGCGATCCTTTAGTGCCCTTAAATTGCTTAAAACATACCTTAGGAACCCAACGAGTGAAAGTTGTTTAAATGGACTGGCCTTACTTTGTCTATTGTGACACAAATCTTGATCATGAAGCCCTTGATGAATTTGCACGTAAGAACAGACGCCTAAATTTGAGGTAAACCAGTTTCAATGTATTGTTGTTAACAGTAACTAATCTAATTCATCTAGCTAATTTTTATTTTATATTCATAAAATACCTGACCCAGTTGCAATGTATCTTGTAAAAATATGGTACAGCACCAGCCTGTATAAACGAAGATTATACATGTTATATAAATATAACTTTTTTTCCTTGCCAGTATATTACTTTTTTATCAGAACATGTAGTTCTAAAGTAAGCAGTGTTGTTTCGAGGGTAGGTTTTTGCAGTCCAAATTACAGAAATGAAGAAGATTTTATAAGTAATGTTCGCTCAAGTAACATAAAATTAGTACTTTTAAGATTATTTAAATCTCCCAGATTTATTTTGTACTTATATGCTACCAACAAACTTCTAAAATGTACAATGTATGTATATGTACGTATCAATGCAGGTATGTATAAAAAATAATAGATTTACCCTAGCGATCTAAACCGAATCATCAAGCTGTATAGGATTCCTGTGCTTGCAATAATACTGAATACTGAAAACTGCAATAATACAGAATATATATATATATATATATATATATATATATATATATATATATATATATATATATATATATATATATATATATATATATATATATATAGATATATATTGTCCCCCCCTTCAATTTTCTGGGTATGCCACTGCTGACAGATATGAGTAGTGTGTGGGTCAAGAGCAAATAGTGTAACATTATTTTTACAAGTCAGTTCAATAACCTGTGGGGAACAGTGAGAAATATGCCCATCTAACAAAAGCAGGACTGGCCGTTCAGCTGTGGGACGAGTATGAGGTAGGAATAGTTGCTGAAACAATGTGAAAAAGAGATCACAATCCATAAAGCCAGATTCTTGCTTACCATAAAGGCAACCATCAGGTCCATCCTTTGCATACTTGCCTCCTGGAAAAGAATTCTTGAATATTATGAAGGGTGGTATGGCATGTCCAGCAGCTGACACACAGCAGTGAATACTTATGTGTTCTGATGAGGCAACATCCCTAGAGTGAGCATGCTTCATTCTTTTGGGAATAACTACCCTCTGTGTACATTTATTTAAATCTACAATGCTTTCATCACAATTGTAGATATCTTGAGGTCTCTCTAAATATCCACCCTTATCTAGATGTTCCTTAATTAAGAAGCTGAAAGTAGTCCCTGATAATATCAACTGTAGAGTAGAGTGCCCTTCCTCTGTCCATCCTGTCAGGTCGTCTCAACTTGGTGGCATCGGGATGTTTGTGCCAAAATGACCTCTGCCATCCTTCACAAGGACCTGATAATCCAAACACTTTTCTTCTATTTATTTTATCTATACACCAAGCAAGCATCAAAATTTGATTAATAGTCAGAGGAAATCCCCTCCTAGCCATGTAGCCAATATAGTTGCACAAGTCTCTCTCCTGTCCTGGTGTCAAAGCCCTTTTCCTCCCTGCCTTGCAATCATCACTAACTTAGCCATGTAACCTGTCAGTCAGTCTTCCTTGGTACGTTAAAAGTCCTGGCAGCCTCAGAAGGAGTAACTTGATCCTCCCTGCATGCTTTGAGGGCACATTGCATGCCCTCTGGAGACCATTGGGAGTGTTTTTTGCCTACTCTTATTGGCTGAGATGGCCTCTAGGGATTAGGCACGATTGTAAGCTAAAAGAGAAACATGATTAAATTTTTTAATAGAAGGCATCATGACAACCTGAGTTCTTAGGTAATATGGTGAAAAGCATAAAATGCGTCATTAATTTCGCCATTTATTTCGACAGCATCATCACTTTCGCCAATTTCTTACATATAGTATCATCTATTTTGCCATTTCAGTAAATTTAAATAAACAAAATTTGGCAAACAATATCGTGTTCAAAGACAGATGACACGCACCTTAACTCCTCGGCTGCCAGACAGGCACTGAATCATAATGGAAAGACGCTGTGTTACATGAAAAAATTGTCATCGCCTGAACATACTTGTGGTGGTGCGGGTGCATTGCTCGACTGCGCAGAAAACAACAGCTGACGCCACTTGCCTTTTTTTTTATGTCCATTTCATTGACAGTACAGCATTGTGTTGTATACTTTCGAATTCCTGAGACATTCATTATGTGATAACACATTTGTATTGTGTGCTTTTAACTATTATATCAGAATGCTTGCCAAGAAAACTGTAGCAACCAATTCTCAAAATCGGGCGAAATTAGGGATGTGCACGGTACTTAAAGTAAAAAAAAAATCTAAATTATTAACTAGGGCCGCTTGCACAGTCACGTTTGTTTGTTTTGATCGTTACCAATGAGCGGCGATCGCCGCTACCAACAATAAATCCGCTTTCACAGTCGCCTTTCGCGGCGCTGTTTGTTTGTATTAGTACCAGAGATTGGAACCTCTGGTAACGGAGCTCTGGTAGCCGTGGGGGCTCCCCATGGGGCTTACCAATGACATTAATTAGTAAATAGTACAAATTCTTGCCCTCAATTGGTTATATTTTTTCTTTAAATGGATGTAAAAAAATATTACACTATTCAGCAACATGTTGCACGGCTTCAGTGGTAATATGAGAAAACAATTAGAAGACTTTGAATGACATGAACTCACTTCACCTGCTGACAGTAAACGTCCTGCTGAGAATGTCAGTTTGATTGACTGAATGTTTATTGTTGCAAAATGCACAATAAAGGAGAAGGGAGGACTTTAATACATGTCACCATTATTCACTTGTTATGCCTTCTTGGTCAAACTCTCGTATTATTCTAGATAGCCTCATATGTATGTATATGCATAGGGCATACATATAATGAAATCAGCCATGTTATGTAATGAATAAATGTGAAGCCTGCTAAATAAGTGTGAATAATGATCAAATGTAATGAATATATACAGGTGAAGAGACACTTGCTGACATCTGCTAAATAATAGAACTTTATTGCTTGTCACCATTATTAAATATATTTTCATCTATTATCCCTAGGAAATATTAGGCTATCAGCAGATTTGAGCGGTGTATTACAGCGAGACACTAAATTTTTTCATCATATCTATTCTTCTCAGTTATTCTTTATTTATTCTTCACGTTTACTCTTTGTACGTTTATTTTTCACATTTATCCTTCATAATCCTCCGTTAGCTGATGTAATGTTGACATTTCCCTCCGCTCCGGCATACCAACACTGCCGAATCACGCACCTTCGTCTTTTCATGATTGTTACCGCGCTGGTAGTCACTGATACCACGAAAACAACAACTGTGAAAGCGGATCGAGGCGATGGTAACGGCTGCTACCAGGTTGGTAGGGCCTTTGGCTAGGGTGCGTACCAGATGACTGTGAAAGCGGCCCTTAGTCCTTATAAAATTATCACTTTTTTATAGGTGTTAGCTGCTACTATCCTGTAAATTACTGGCATAAGTAGTATGTTGTGAAGTCCTGTAGTTCAGCATCCCCATGTTTAACTGTCCGGAGCCATTCTTTCACCACCTTTTCCAGTAGGGATGCACCCATGTATCGGTATCGGTTGTATCGGCACATTTTAAGAGTATCGGTATCGCCTGATTTTCTGCCGATACTACCGATACTTGAAGGAGTTTTGTTCGTCGCATGTCACTTGTTGCAAATAATTTTGTTGAACAGAAATTGGATTTTCTAAATTTTTGAAAAAATATTAGAAAAGTGAAATTATCTATTATCATGATACTACATAGTTTGGAATTTCCCGTGATTTAATTTTCATCACTTTAAACGATAAGATTCATATTACTTGGAATACAAGTGTATAATACTTAGTATACAGTATAGCCTTTGGTACCATGGACGCGTACAATACAGGTTTAGTAGCTTCGGCGCGGGATTGGCAGCCCCTCCACTCGCCTCATCAGCCTTGCCAGTCGTACAATAATTATCGTACAAATACGGAAATCCGACCATTTGTATGATGTACAATAACGCCTGTACGATCATACGATAATCCTGGAATTTGTACAATAATTCAATGGAGATGTAAAATAATTTTGTTATTCAATTTAAACATTTTTCTCTCTTGGCTGCTGAGCATGTAGTGTGTGGGTGACGCAGATGCTGGTCTGATACACGTACCATTCACATTCTGCTCCGTCTTCTGAGTTAGCCTCTCTACGTATCTGTCAACCTGTCAGAATTTAGCCAGCGCCCTTTGGCTGCGTTCAGTGAACGGATTGATTTTAACACTGACCAAATGTGCTTTTTTGGAAGTTTATCGTTTCTATAGAAATTACAGTACAGTACCCTCTCGAGTTTCGCGCTATCCGAGTTTCGCGATCCACGAGTTTCGCGGTTAGTCCTAAATTCTTACCATCACGAGTTTCGCGCATTATCACCCTGAGTTTCGCGCTGCTTTGACATGTCACGCACGCTACCTTTAAAGGTAGTATCACACTGGACGTTTTCCTCCAAACATTGTGGCTGTGGTAAGAGAGAGAGAGAGAGAGAGAGAGAGAGAATGGGTCATTTTGAAGCCGCAGTTGCGGGCGGCTGCCTTATGATTGGCTGACAGTACTGAAAACATGCTTGTGATTCGCTGGGAGTCCGATGACAATGCTCACCTTATCAGCGGCTTCACTGCCTTGAGGCGGTGTCACAATGGCCGTTTCCGTTCTACTGTTGGGAATTCGGGCTACGCCTGTACACCCAACCAGAAGCGAGTTTACGGTTATTCGTAAGCTGGCATCACACTGGTCTTTGTTCTTCCCACCGAGTTGGCGCCAGCTTGGGCAACCGGCAACTCCAACTTTTCCAGGTGTGCGTCACACATGGCCAAGGTCGGTTGCCCGTATCCACATCCACAACGTAAGCAAAGCACTTGCCCTGTAGCCTATCAACTTGGTGTCATCTGCTAAAGTAAGGGCTGTCGGGCGTTGTCTGCTAGAGTAAGGGCTGTTGCGGCTTGTGCTGCCATTACCCGAGTTATGGACTTGTTGCTGCAGTTAAAATACAGTTCTGGGTGTGGCATGCCTGTGTTTCCTCCATGCCAGTTCTCATTGTCACCACTGCGTGTGTGTGGCTAGCCCACCCATCTTGACTCAACCACATAAACACATGGATCGAATAACAACACACACACACACACACACACACACACACACACACACACACACACATCACACTCATTAGGAACCATTGCAGATGTTTCTGACAAACCGAAATGACTTCACCATTTCTTGAGTGTGTTAGAACGTATTTGGTGAGTGGCTCACATGAACCAAACCTAGCTCTTGGCAAGAAGAGAGCAGTCGTCTTTAACACTGCTCTCATCTTGCCATTGGGTATGTTTGGTTTGTATGAACCACTCACCAAATAAGTTCTAACACACTCTAGAAAATGGCAAAGCCATTTTTGTTTGTGAGAAACATCTGCTATGGTTCATGATGAGTCTGGTGTGTGTGTGTGTATGTGTGTGTGTGTGTTGTTACTCAATCCACATGTTTATGTGGTTGGAGTCTAGATGGGTGGGTTGGCCGCTCAAGCGCAGTGGTGACAATAAGAACTGGCAGGGAAGAACCACAGACACGCCACCCCCACAACAGCTTTTTCCTTCCATTTAACTGCAGCAAGTCCATAACTTGGGTAATGACAGCACAAGCCGTGGCAGCCCTTACTTTAGCAGACGACGCCATGTTGATACAAGGCAAGTGCTTTGTTTACGTTGTGGATGTGGTTACTGCCAACCGACCTTGGCCGTGTGTGACGCACACTCGGAAAAGTTGGATTTGGCGTTTGCCCAAGCTTCCACCAACGCGGTGGGAAGAAAAGGGTCCAGTATGATATCAGGTTACGTACAACCGACAACTCGATCCCGGATGGGCGCACGGGCGTTGCCAATAGCCACAACGGTTAGAAGAAAATGGCCAGTGTGATACTGCCTTAAGGCAGCGAGGCCGCTGGCCGGGTGAGTGCCGGCGATTATGTCATCGGACTCCCAGCGAATCACAAGCATGTTTTCAGAGCTCAGCCAATCGTAAGACTTCATCTGTGGCTTTAAAACGACCCATTTTCTCTTCCTGTTTTCTTCCTTTTTCCACGGTATGTTTTTTAAATAACAAGGGAGTATAGGAGGAAAAAAAGTGAGCTCCAGGGGGCAGCATGAGCCAGTTATAATGGTGCCAGTATAAACAGTTGCCTGCGCCATGACGAGCTCGGGGCCCACCATCAGGCCCAGATGGATAGTTTACCGGTGCCATAGCCCACATGTAGAGAAAAAAAAAAAATCACCCAACCATCATGGCGCGCGCGTCACTCATTTTTTTTATCATCATCATACAGTGCGTCTCGAGCGCCGTGATGGTTGGGGCGAGTGAAATGTTGCCATAAATAACTCTGTGTTTTCAATACGTAAAGCTTTAACTGCATTCTGATCACACTATCGTGTTCACGAGAGATTTCCCTACGTCATGTAATAATATATTTCTGCAGTCAATGAACAACTGTTGAAAACAGTGAGCATAAGTAAAACATGTTATAAACATTTTTTTAACATCTTCACGGTTCAACTCATCGTAATACCATTTTCTTTTTTGTTTTGTCGAGTTTTTAAAATACATCTTAATTCCACAGTCCCTGCTGAGTCTGATGGTGTCAACCAAAACTGGTTAGCTCGTATATGAGGTGAGCTATTGCATATAATAAAGAAACATCTCTCCCTCGAGCATGCAAGATGTGGTCCGACATTAGTGTTAGCGGGAGAGCGGAGCAGCCAATCAGCTGCAAGCTTACCAACCTGCCTAGGCGCCAGGAATCTAGCTTAAGTGAACAGACTATAGTATTGCATTTCTCAAATCCCTCTTTACCTCCATGCTCACACTTCTGCCATTCATGATTCGTCCCAAAGACCCTCCAACCCTTCTTCCTTGCAATGCCCTTTCTCTTATCTCTCCTTCCATATCACTATGCTTACATATAACTGATCCAAGGTACTTAAACTCATTGACCTCCATTTCTTCACCATTCAAAATTATTTTGCATTCTTTTTCACATTCAATTCCCACGCTATATGGGCCTACAAAATCTACAACCTCACTTCTATTTCGCTCACAAACCATCACTTTACTTTTGTTGACATTTACTTTCAGCTTTCTCCTTTTACACACTATAAAAAACACTGACCAAATTTTGTGAGTCACTTTCATTTTCTGCAATGAACAATGTGTCATCAGCAAACAGCATCGAATTCAGTTACACAGGATCGTCCTCCTCTAAATCCGAATTGACTATTTGTTAATATACTGTGTGTGTATGAATGTGTGTGTGTGGGTGGGTGTAATTCACCACTTGGTCTGCTGCGGGTCTTTCTCGAGACAGCCAGCCGTTCCCCTACGGAAGGAGCTCAGAGCTCAGTGACCGATCTTTGGGTAGGACTGAGACCATTCACACACGACACACCACGACAACGAGGTCACAACTCCTCGCCTTACGTCGCGTACCTACTCACTGCTAGGTGAACAGGGGCTACACGTGAAAGAAAACCCAACCCAGCAAACCGTCACCGTCGGGCCTCCGTCGGCAAAATTTGTGACGTCAATTCGACAGAGAGCCTCTGTACTCCCAGCAAACATAACCGTCGGGCCTCCGTCGGCAGAAGGTCGGCCACCGTCAACAAAATTTCTGACGTCAAATCGACAGAGGGCCTCCGTACTCGAACGACTTCAGTTATCATCTCATGCAGTAACATGCTGTAAATGCGTGTGTAAAAGACGTTGTTTATGATTGTGGCCCAATGATATCTATGCGATGGATAATGAATCGATCAGTCCTTCCATAAACTGCAAATTACCATGGGCATATAGTACATACACTTTTGTGTACACACACACACACACACACACACACACACACACACACAATTACACACACACGAGCGCACGCGTGTATAACACAATAATTATTAACGTTCACCAGTGACGTGAATCCTTCTTCGATTACTTTTTCTGTAAATCAATCATTATGTTATCATTATCAATATCTGTAAATTAAAATGAAATTATGTACTAAGTGGACTTCTATATCCATAATGTAATAGGAAAAAAGTCGGGCAATCATGATGTGTTAGATAGTCTCGATCACTGACAAACGATCAGTGCTGGACGGCGACACAGTGTAGCTGGCGGCGGGTGTGACCCGTGGTAAGAGAGGCGTCTGCTCTTCCCTGCTGTATTTTGAAACACTTTTGTGCAAGGTAAGTTTGCTGAAGTTCTTATCATGTATCTTATGCTGTACTGTGGTAGTTAGTTGTAATAAGTGCATAAGATTAGCTGTAACTGGTGAAATGACTCATTCACAACCCAATAGCCTAGCTACTTTACTTTGTTTTCTCGTGGTTTCTTTTTTTTTTTTTTTTTTACTTAAATTCTCACATTGTTCCTAATACTGTAATATTATGTGTCAATGGCAGATTCGTTGTCATAATATTTATTAATATAGTAGCCTACTGCATAGTGTAACTGCATAATGCTTTTTTTTATTAATTTCCAGAATGTGTCCATGGGCATATGAGTAGGCATATGAGAGCCGTGATGGAAAATAGGGATGTACCGATACCAAAATTTTGACCAATACCGATACCGATACCCCAATATTTGACCGATACCAATACCTCTGCACTGATTTTTTTTTATACAACAATTCCAGCAGCTAAAGGACAATATCAAATGCTAAGAAGAAAAAAGACCCACTACTTGTTCCACCATAGAAGAGAAGGAAAAAAAAAGTAATCAGAGCTGGCCTGAAAAAATGTGTTCATAGTCATGAATTTCTTTTTATCAAGTTTGTTATTAATAAACTTTGGTCTCTTAAAGACATGGGTAAAAACAATCAAATGAAAAAAATTGTAATATAAAGTAGTACTATTTATTTGATTATACATGGAGTATGGATTTTTGCAAATGGCAAATACAGTACCCTCTCAAGTTTCCCGCTCACTTCGTTCCGAAGGTATAGCGCTAAACTCGGGGTATTGAAAACACTGAAAAAGAGCTTATCTGTTCCGACCCGTGGAGATTTTTTTTTTTTTTCCTACATGTGGGCTATGGCGCCGGTAGACTATCCATCTGGGCCTGATGGTGGGCCCCGAGCCCGTCATGGTGTAGGCAACTGTTTATAGTGGCACCATTATAATTGGCTCATGCTGCCCCCAGGAGCTCACTTTTTTTCCTCCTATACTCCCTTGTTATTTAAAAAACGTACCTTGGAAAAAGGAAGAAAACAGGAAGAGAGAATGGGTCGTTTTAAAGCCACAGATGAAGTCTTACGATTGGCTGAGCTCTGAAAACATGTTTGTGATTCGCTGGGAGTCCGATGACGTCATCGCCGGCACTCACCCAGCCAGCGGCGTCGCTGCCTTTAAGGCTGTATCACACTGGCCGTTTTCTTCTAACCGTTGTGGCTATTGGCAACACTCGTGCGCCCATCCAGGATCGAGTTGTCGGTTGTACGTAACCTGATGTCATACTGATGTGTTGGCAGTAGCTTGGGCAAACGCCAAATCCAACTTTTCTGACTGTGCGTCGCACATCGCCAAGGTCGGCCGGCAGTATCCACATCCACAACGTAAACAAAGCACTTGCCCTGTATCAACATGGCGTCGTGTGCTAAAGTAAGGGCTGCCGCGGCTTGTGCTGTCATTACCCAAGTTATGGACTTGTTGCTGCAGTTAAATGGAAGGAAGAAGCTGTTGTGGGGGTGGCGTGTCTGTGGTTCTTCCCTGCCAGTTCTTATTGTCACTACTGCGCGTGAGCGGCCAACCCACCCATCTAGACTCTGACCACATAAACACGTGGATTGAGTAACAACACACACACACACACACACACACACACACACACACACACACCAGACTCATCATGAACCATAGCAGATGTTTCTCACAAACAAAAATGGCTTTGCCATTTTCTAGAGTGTGTTAGAACCTATTTGGTGAGTGGTTCATACATACCAAACATACCCAATGACAAGAAGAGAGCAGTGTTAAAGACGACTGCTCTCTTCTTGCCAAGAGCTAGGTTTGGTTCATGTGAGCCACTCACCAACTACATTCTAACACACTCAAGAAATGGTGAAGTCGTTTCTGTTTGTCAGAACATCTGCAAAGGTTCCTAATGAGTCTGGTGTGTGTGCATGTGTGTGTGTGTGTGTGTGTGTGGTTATTCGATCCATGTGTTTATGTGGTTGAGTCAAGATGGGTGGGTTAGCCACGCACGTGCAGTGGTGACAAAGATAACTGGCATGGAGGAAACAAAGGCATGCCACACCCACAACTGTATTTTAACTGCAGCAACAAGTCCATAACTCGGGTAATGGCAGCACAAGCCGCGACAGCCCTTGCCCTAGCAGACAACGCCCGACAGCCCTTACTTTAGCAGACGACACCAAGTTGATAGGCTACAGGGCAAGTGCTTTGTTTACGTTGTGGATGTGGATACGGGCAACCGACCTTGGCCATGTGTGACGCACACCTGGAAAAGTTGGAGTTGCCGGTTGCCCAAGCTGGCGCCAACTCGGTGGGAAGAAAAAAGCCCAGTGTGATACCAGCTTACGAATAACCGTGAACTCGCTTCCGGTTGGGTGTACAGGCGTAGCCCGAAGCCCCAACGGTTGGACGGAAACGGCCATTGTGACACCGCCTCAAGGCAGTGAAGCCGCTGATAAGGTGAGCGTCGTCATCGGACTCCCAGCGAATCACAAGCATGTTTTCAGTACTGTCAGCCAATCATAAGGCAGCCGCCTTCAACTGCGGCTTCAAAACAACCCATTCTCTCTCTCTCTCTCTCTCTCTCTTGCCACAGCCACAATGTTTGGAGGAAAACGTCCAGTGTGATACTACCTTTAAAGGTAGCGTGCGTGACATGTCAAAGCAGCGCGAAACTCAGGGTGATAATGCGCGAAACTCGGGATGGTAAGAATTTAGGACTAACTGCGAAACTCGTGGATCGCGAAACTCGGATAGCGCGAAACTTGAGAGGGTACTGTACTGTAATGTCTATAGTTACGATATAACTTCCAAAAAGCACGTTTGGTCAGTGTTAAAATCAATCCGTTCACTGAACGCAGCCAAAGGGCGCTGGCTAAATTCTGACAGGTTGACAGATACGTAGAGAGGCTAACTCAGAAGACGGAGCAGAATGTGAATGGTATGTGTATCAGACCAGCATCTGCGTCACCCATACACTACATGCTCAGCAGCCAAGAGATAATTTTTTTAAAATTGAATAACAAAATTATTTTACATCTCCATTGAATTATTGTACAAATTCCGGGATTATCGTATGATCGTACAGGCGTTATTGTACAGTCGGCTATAGAGAGTAGTGTCACACTGTCCAGTAAGTTTCGTTCAGAAAGCGACATCTGGCAACCCCTCCACGCGACATGAAAATTATTACATCCTATCGAAATCGTACTGTTGTGGTGATCGGCGGTCACAGGTGCACTCTACATAATTTTAAGATAGATATTTATCAAAAGTGCCCGTCGCTAACGCTTAATAAGTATTTTTTCTTTAGGCTCTGTTGCTACATTTTGACACGAGCTTTTAGTTTCGGTCAAATTTAGTCAAGAGCAATTCTGAGTTGTTTATCAAACTATGATACATTTAAAAATATACTGCTGTTATTAAGGGAGATTGTTATGCCTTTTAAATTAAAAAAATTAATCCCTGACAGCCGAGATCTTGTTCTTTATTACAAAATGTATACGTAATAATAGGCTATAAACGTTCACATGATGGCGTCGTCGACCGCAGGCTTTTCCGCGCTCGCACTCAACACACACACACACACACACACACACACACACACGTATTTATACTTAGATACTACGTAATCTTCACGGATAAATGATTTTAGATTTTTGATGATCTGAATTGTCTTTGAGGCTTTATAGTGACGGGAATTAAGGCTGCGAGTTAAACAGACCCTCAAGCCTATTTGTTGTTTGATGGTAAGGAGCATTAGTCACTGCCTGCCACTGTGAAGGACAGCATTGCACACGGTATTTTCAAAGTTTGATAAGAAAAAGTGTTTCAGACTGTTCGTGATGTTTTACCTCGTCGTCATCATCATCATGTAGAAGACATTCATTATCGCATTTCTAAATTGAATTCATGTAATCTGGTATATTTCTAACTACATTATGTTATAATATAATATAATATTATACAATATTATAATTTTACGGTCACACACATACTGTACACACTGATAAGCGTCATTAACATCGCCAGTGAATGCGCCACCGTGGTATAGTTGCCAGATACCGCCACCAGGCTAAACATTCTGAAAACCGTGACACTACTCTCTATCGTCGACTGTACATCATACAAATAGTCGGATTTCCATATTTGTACGATAATTATTGTATGACTGGCAAGGCTGATGAGGCGAGTGGAGGGGCTGCCAATCCCGCGCCAAAGCTACTAAACCTGTATTGTATGCGTCCATGGTACCAAAGGCTATACTGTATACTAAGTATTATACACTTGTATTCCAAGTAATATCAATCTTATCGTTTAAAGTGATGAAAATTAAATAACGGAAAATTCCAAACTATTAAGTATCATGATACTACATAATTTCACTTTTCTAATATTTTTTTCAAAAATTTAGAAAATCCAATTTCTGTTCAACAAAATTATTTGCAACAAGTGACATGCGACGAACAAAACTCTTTCAAGTATCGGTAGTATCGGCAGAAAATCAGCCGATACCGATACTCTTAAAATGTGCTGATACAACCGATACCGATACATGGGTGCATCCCTACTGGAAAAGGTGGTGAAAGAATGGCTCCAGACAGTTAACGCTGAACTACAGGACTTCACAACATACTACTTATGCCAGTAATTTACAGGATAGTAGCAGCTAACAGCTATAAAAAAGTGATAATTTTATAAGGACTAAGGGCCGCTTTCACAGTCATCTGGTACGCACCCTAACCAAAGGCCCTACCAACCAGGTAGCAGCCGTTACCATTACCTCGATCCACTTTCATAGTCATTGTTTTCGTGGTATCTGTGTTGTGTAGTTCCGTAGTCTTTCAGGAGTACATCAGGGATGAGTGAAAGATCCAGGTATAGTAGTAGGTCCTTATTGCTACAAAATACGGTACAGGGAATACAGAGACACGGCTCCTCTCCGTCAGTGAGGATAGCCGGGCGCCAACTGAGATGGGCAGACTCTGGCTGAGTTGCCAGACGTCGCTGCGTATCCTATCTTACAGTATGTATACATCTATGGATATACACATTCCCATCATACATCTCCCTCCCCCCTTCACGCTCGTAGTTTCAATCTCGAGCGGACTGCTCGCGCTGGAGTCTTGCAGATCGACGGGGCTCAGCAGGCGGGTCATCACCGTCGGACTCACGCTGGGGAAGGGACTCTTCACTGGGATACTGCACAGGGCGAAGGAAGCGACGATTCCGCCAATACACCCGGCCACTAGGGAGACGCACTTCATAGGTCCTCAACCTGCCGATGCCCATAATGACCCCGACCTTGTCCCAGCGGTGGGATGTCGGGTCCTGGATCCTGACGTGCTGGACAATCTTCAGCCTAGGAAGAGGGTGGGCATGCTGGTCGTACCGAGCTGTAGAATCCTTGGCACGGGCAGCTGCACGGCGGTCGCAGTCTTCAGCCTTGGCCTGCCAGTCCTCGGAGAAGGAGTGCGGGTGGGCAGGGACACAAGATCTTAGTGGACGTCCGAAGAGGATCTGGGCCGGTGAGCGTCCAGTGAAGTTGGGAGTGTTGCGAAGTTCCAATAAACCTCGGTCGAACTCTTCACAGTCAATATTGCCGGAGGGCGCTACTTTCATTATGAGATGTTTGACGGTCTTCACTGTTGCCTCGGCATGACCATTAGACTGTGGGTAGTGCGGGGAGGTGACTACATGCCGGACTCCCCATCGGTCCATGAAGTGCCGGAACTCTTTGCTGGTAAACTGGGGTCCTCCGTCGGTGCGCAGGCGAAGGGGAACACCAACCTCTCGGAAGTAGCGGCAGAAGATCCGGATGGTAGTGGCAGATGTGGTATCACCATGACAAGGGACGACAACGGGCCAACCTGAGAGTCTGTCGACGACGACCAAGAAGGACTTCCCTGCTACGACAAAAAAGTCGGCCGACACAGATTCAAAGGGTCTAGTAGGGTTGTCGTCATTCAGCAGAGGATCCTTCTGCTGGCTAGGCTGGAGAATCTGGCACTGCTCACAGGCTTGAACTGTATTTGCTATGTCAGAGTTGATTCCCGGCCAGAAGACAGTTTGACTCGCCCGTCGCTTAGTTGCCTCAGCGACTGTCATGTAAGCGGGTCAGGGTACGACGACGTAGGGCGGCAGGAACCACAACTCTCACGCCATAGAGGACGAGATCACCGTCGGCGTAGAGTTCGTCCCGTATTTTCCAATATGGGAGCAAGGAGTTGTGAAGGTCATAGCGGTTTGCAGGAAACCCTGAAGTCACACAGTTGAGCAGACGAACATATGCAGGGTCAGCTCTTGCTGCTGCACGGATTTCCTCGAGGGTCTTGTCATCGTCTTCCTCTGTCGCTGTGACGGCCCTCACGGTTACTACGGTCCTAAGGGAGACTGCCGCTTCAGTGCACAGTACCTCGTCTTCAGGCGTAGGGTGGCTGACTGGGGCACGAGACAAAGCATCAGGAATGCAAAGTGTCTTGCCTGCACGCCATACTGCCGTAAAGAGGTAAGGCGATATCTTCTCCTTAAGACGCTGGAGGCGAGGGTTTTCCACGGCATCCAGTGAGTAGTTATTCAGTATGGGTATCAGGGGACGGTGATCGGTCATCAGAGTGAAGTTTTGTAGTCCCACCAAGTAAAACCTGCACTTGGCCATCGCCCAGACAGCGGCGAGCATTTCCAGCTCGATGGTGGCGTAACGGGTTTCAGCATCGGTAAGGAACCGAGAGCCACACTGGACAAGTCGTAGATGACCGCTGCCGTGGTTCTGAAGTAATGCGAACCCCACTCCATACAGGCGTGAAGCATCTGTCTGTAGGATGGTAGGTAGGGCCGGATCAAACGATGCGAGAACTGGTGGACTGGAGAGCGCTGTCTTGACTCGGCGGAAGGCTTCGTCATGATCCGCTGTCCACAGAAACTGTCTCTTGGGGCTCAGCAGAGGACGTAGAGGTTGTGCAGCAGAGGAGATGGCAGGGGTGAACTCAGCTAACTGATTGACAAGACCTATGAACGACCTGAGGTCTGTTAAGTTAGCCGGGGTGGGAAAGTCCCTGATCGCAATGACTTTCTCCTGGTCTGCCGCAATGCCAGCCTCAGAGCTTGAAGCCGCAGAAGTTCACCTCAGGTGCGGCGACCACGAACTTGTCCTTGTTGAGTGTGATCCCAAACTCGCGGCACCTGGTGAGTACTTGGTGAATGCGGTGGAGGTGTGTACTGTAGTCTGCATCATACAGTAGAACGTCATCAACCACTTTGACACAATTCTTGACACCTTGAAGAGCCATGTCACCGCGAAGGCAAAGGCGTCGCCTGTTGCCGCGAAGCCCATCGGTCCCCTGCAGTACTGGAACCGGCCGTAGGGTGTTATGAAGGTAGTCAAGTGCTGGTCCTCCTCAGCTAACTCGATCTGCCAGAAGCCGCAGAGAGCGTCCACCGTCGTGAAGTAGCGAGCTTTGGGATCCACGCTACGAATGGCAGCAAAGGGTGTAGGTGACGGGTGGGCTGGGCGGGACACTTGCTTGTTAAGTTTGGATAGGTCAGTGGTGATACGTACTCCTCCATTGGCCTTGGCAACGGCGACGAGCGGATGGCACCAGTCCGAAGGTTCATCACCGGCAGGCTTGATGATCCCTTGGGCCACCATGGAGTCGAGTTCTTCCTTGACTTGGTCCTTAAAGGCCAGGGGGATCTGACGAGGAGTGTGGATGGCGAATGGTACTGCGGCTTCCTTAAGATGAATCCTCATGAGCAGACCCACCATAGTCTTCAGTGGTGTGGATCCCAGAGCTGCCTTGTCCACCAAAACATCCTGGAACTCCTTCAGGAAGAAGGCCTTGGCTTCTGAAGGTGACGTGGTGCTGAAGTCAGGGAGCTCTGTACATCTGTTGACGTGCTTGACTTCCAAAATTGGCTTTGGAAAGTCTTTGGAGATGATGGCCAACTCCTGGCAATGGTCATAAGACAGGAGTGGAGTCTGGATGCCCTCATGTACTCGAATCCTGGCAGAGCAAGACCGCTTGCCTAAGGTAAGGGTGGCCGTGAACGTGCCGAGAGCAGGAGCCATTTCAGAACCATCCGCCGTCAACGTCGTTGTCTGTGGTGGAGGATGTAGGTGACTCCGTGGAATACCTAGACTCTTTAAGTGTTGTGGGCCGATTACTGAGACGTCAGCACCTGTGTCAGGCATCATCTGCAGGTGTGAAGACACGTCCCCGTACGTGAGGAGGACACTGATGTGCTGGGGCGTCTTGGAGTTGGAGCAGGAAGGAGATCCCATACGACGACAACTGTACTGCTTCGTGTCGTTCTGCTTGCTTGAGGCAGGGGTAGCTCCGTCAGTACTTGGAGCGCCTCGTTTAGGCTTCTGGTGATGCTCCTGCGCTGATTTGCAACAGGAGTCGTAGTGTCCAACCCGAGAACAGAGGCGGCACTGCGCGTTGTTAGCAGGACACTTGACTGTGCGTGCAAAGTGACCCTGACGACCGCAGCAGTGACAGGTGCTTTGAGCGGCTGGGCACTGTCCTGCACCGTGCTGTCTTGCGCAGCTCTTGCACGTGTCAACTGTCTTCGGTGCTGTCGTGTGCTGAGGAGACTGCTTACTACTCTTCTGCTTCTTGTTCTTCTGATGATGTGATATGGCTCGCACCTGTTCTGCTGGGGCGCGAATAGCAGTGGTCGCGCACCTGGCGGCCTCGTAGGAGCGGCATGTATTAACGACTTCCTGAAGAGAGCATGAGTCGTCCAGGGATATGAGTCGTTGAACTAGCTCTTCATCCCGAATGCCCATCACGATCACCATCTTGAGTTGGGTTTCCTCGCACTTGGATGACTTGCCAGGACATATGTCAACTTCCTCGGCGATGCGTCGCAGCCTGACGTAAAAATCAGCAAATGACTCCCCTTCCAACTGCCTGCAGCTGAGCAACTCTCTCCTACGTAATGCCTCGTTCCGCAGGCCCTTGATGTGTGACTCCAGAGCATCCAATACCTCGTGAACAGGCTTGTCTGTGGAAGGAGGTATCTGCAGGGTGTGCTCAAGTACTCTTAGTGTTTCAAGGGTCAGGCACATACGTAACTGGATAAGTTGTTTGTCCTGCGGTAGGCTAGACAAATCCACCATCGTTGCATAATCCTGCCAACGACGTCGCCACTCCCGGAAGATCTGGTAAGTTGCATCGGGCTTGAGAGGCGGTGGAGTTTGAGCGGCAGGTTTGTGTGGTGGAAGATGTGGCTGGGCGGGAGGCTGGGAGGTCGCGGCTGCCGCGGCGTCCGTGTCGCCGGGGAACGAGGACGGGGTTGGGGACTGCTTGTGAGGTGCCAGCAAGGTTATAAGTTGTTCAAATCTTGCGTTGTCCTCCCGTCTTCTCTCTTCCTCCTCTTGTCGTCTCCGTGATTCGTCCCTGAGCCTTGTCTCCTCCATCCATTTCACAAGGGTCAGAAGGTCCGTGGGTTGTGAGGAATGTGACTGATCAGCTGTTGCAGGTGAAGTGGAGTGTGTGGTGGGAGTTGCCGTCTTTTCTTCCTCCTCCACCTCCTGCTTCTTTTTCTTGCCTCGGTTTTGAGACATGGTGAACTTTTCTATGAAACCTACACCAACGGACGTGTCGACCACGCGGATCCGGGTGTAAGTATCATAGAAAAAGTGTTTAGGTGAGGTGGCTTGTGTGCAGTAAGGAGGCAATGTCTGGTGTGCTCAGTGAGCGCGGGCCCCGGGTTGGGTGGGGTGGGGGGTGGGGTGCGACGTGGTGCAAGGCGGGAGACTCGAGCGTTGCAGTTAGTGGTGGGCAAGTACCGCTAATTTCAGTACCGGTACGTACCGGTACAAAAGACACCGTTACCGGTATTACCGGTACTGTACCGGTACACACACACACACACACACACACATATATATATATATATATATATATATACATATATATATATATATATATATATATATATATATATATATATATATATATATATATATATATATATATATATAAATATAAAACACACGGCCGTCTTCATAATATATTGTGGGTTGCCTTTTAAAACTGATGGGAAATACCTAAATGATAGCAAACTAACATGAAAAATTCATTCATAATGATATGAATTGAGTGGTATGCACACTAGTGACACTACAACGCACCAGCGGGCAGCGGTACAGACGACGCTTGTGGCAGGCTGGCGGCTCGGCCGGCGGAATGAGGCAGCGGACCAGTGGCACGCGCTGCCGCCCGCCGGTACCGCGATACCGGTAAATTGCCGGTACTGAATGGGCCGCGCGCGTACCGAGACAGTTAACGGTACTGACACCTTACCGGTTTTTCCGGGACCAGTGGCACGCGCTGCCGCCCGCCGGTACCGCGATACCGGTAAATTGCCGGTACTGAATGGGCCGCGAGGCTCGCGGCAGTACCGACTCCCGAGTCCATGACGACCGAGCGTACCGAGACTGCTGAGAGTTAACGGTACTGACACCTTACCGGTTTTCCCGGGACAAGCTCCGTCTTGGGATGAGAGTCAAGCGCGGGGCGCGAGCCATGCGGCCGGAAACTGAGTGGCGTCACTGAGTCAGTTATCAATGGGTATTGACCATTGACCACAATTATTTTGTTTATATTATCATGAGTATTTATTTCATTGCCCATATGTATTGTTTGTACATCATATAATTATCAGTTACACACACACACACACACACACACACACACACACACACACACACACACACACATACACACTGAGGGTATAAAAAAATCATCGATATGTACATTTTTTTGGTATTTATTTACATATTTTATATATTTACATATTTCACATATTTACATGTTGTAGGTATTTACTTCATATTTTTATTTAGAAAAAGGAGCATATTGACATTGTCATCACTTAAGCGGCTACGTCTTTCAGATATGAGCTCACCTGCTCTTGAAAATACCCTTTCAGAAGGCACAGATGTAGCTGGGATACACAGAAACTTTTTCACTTGACCCTGCAAGAGATGGAGGAGAGGTGCGTGCTCTTTCCACCAGCACAAAGGATCTTGGTCGCGGGGAATAATTGGCTCCTCTAAGTACCGCCTCATGTCCACATGTCCTCCAACACTTGGTGGTGCTGCCTGCAGACGTGATTTTACCGTGTCATCATGTTCTCTCCACAAGTCCAACTTCCCCTCTGTGGATGTCTGTGTGACTTGTGAAGGAACAGCTTGTGATGTTGACTCCCTCTGCGTTTCACTTCTACGCATATAGCTGAGGAGGCGGTCTTGTATGCTTGCCAGGTTTCCTTGGTCAGCAAAGGGCAGTTTTTTAAATCTTGGATCCAGCAATGTCGCTGCTCCAAGAAGGAAATTGCTCTCCAGTGATCCAAACTTTCTGTCTAATAGTGTTTTTAGCTCCTTTCCCAAAGCAAATGTTGTGTATAATTCACTTCTTTCTGTGTCATTCCTAGAAGACATACAGCTTCGCAGGGCTTTGATCATTGGTATAACTTTTGATAAGCAGGTTATTTTTTCTGATGAAAGTTCTTTAGTTACTAATTCAAAAGGATGTAGCACAGAGATGGATTTTTTTACAGTTTTCAACTCCTCACTTGATAAGCACATGCTACCTCTCCCAAGCACACACAGGGCTGTGGTAACAGCTTGATGTTGCTCCTGAAATCTTTCCAACATATAGAATGTGGAGTTCCACCTCGTTTCCACATCTATTATTATTTTCTTTTTCTCTGTTCCCTGTTGTACTTGCAATGCACCTAACTTATCAGAAGCTTTCACACTATGGTGAAAGAATGAGACAATGGCTTTGATTTTGTCCTGCACCTCCTTCACTTCCCCTGTGTTCTTTATTGCGTTTTGAACAACAAGATTCAGTGTGTGAGCAAAGCATCCAATGTGTCCTGTTTTTATGATGTCTTTCACTGCTTTTATCATATTGGCAGCATTATCTGTTACTATGCAATATACTTTTTCCATCACGTTCCATTCCTCACATATCTCTATCAGTGCATCTGCAATGTTTTGTGATGTGTGGTCTACCATTAGTCTCTTTGTTGCCAGTAACCTTGACTTCAGCTCCCATTCTGGTGATATGAAATGGCAAGTCACACTTAGAAATGATTTAGTCTGCCTTGAGGTCCAAAGATCAGAAGTGAGAGTGACAAAACTGGCCCCCTCCAATTCACTTCGCACTTGCTGTACTTGATTTTCGTAGAGAGAAGGAAAATGTGTCCTCATGAGCTCCCTCCTACTAGGAAGAATATAGCGCGGATCGAGCACCTTTACAAATTCCTTGAATCCTTCATTTTCAACCAATGATATAGGTTGCATATCAATAGCTATCATTTTAAGTAGGTGAGAATCAAGGTGTTTTTTCTTTGCTGATTCCGCTGGGTATGCTTGCCTTCTGGTGATGACATTTGCAAGAGTTTGTTGGCGTTGGACTAACCTCCGTGGTGCCGCAAATGTGGCCGTGGATGATCCAGCCTCACCAGGTTGTGATGATCCAGGCTCACCACGTTGCGATGGTCCAGGCTCACCAGGCTGTGATGGTCCAGGCTCACCAGGCTGTGATGGTCCAGGCTCACCAAGTTGTGCTGGTCCAGGCTGTGGTGGTGAATCAGGTCTCTCTATGCTTAGTTCAGAGTATTCTATGGGATGCTTTGTTCGTATATGTCTCATCATTCCCGACGTGCTTCCCGAATAGGAGAAGGAGTTTTTACATATGAGACATGTGACAATGGTGGGTGATGTTTGATCCATGTATGTCCATGCTGGACTTTTTCTCTTCCGTTTGGCATCCATCGCAGTACATCAGAAGGCACTGTAACAAAAGAAAAAAAAATTATCAAGAGCACACTACTTATTCAAGCTATTTGATAATTTGATTTACTAAACAGATGAAATATTATTCTCGACTTTATCTTAGGTAAAAGAAAATGATGATTCAATCTTTATAAATTATACACTTTATAATATTAATGATTAGAAAATACTGTTACGAATACGAACCTCTTGGTGCTGGAGAGAAGTGGAGTAGCTATTGTGGATTGCTTCTTGGAGTTCTTGCTTTGGCTTGCTTCTTGCTTGCTTTGAGAATAATCTGCCCAGTGCCTCATGCCTATATGTAGGGCAAGGGCCAAGGAGAGACAGGAGGAGGTACGAAAAGAGAAAGGACATGCCCATAAACAAATAATTATAGACAGTGAATGGTTAAGGGTCAAAGGGTGACACACCCAAACACATTGTTAGGCATATGTATGGCTGCAGATATTGAATGTGGGTGGGATTAACCCCCTCGCCCCACCCAGTGGACAAGCTGAAACTTGTCGCGCGCGCTCCCACTACGCACTCAATTAACTCATGTTTTCACCCGTTTTCTATGGTCATATGTCTTTATTTTTATGTTCAACAGATAGTAGACACCTCAGTGAACGCTATGGTGGGCTTCGTTTTTGTTTGTGTTGGGGAGGGAAGAGGGCGAAACGATGCATATTTACTAATTAATGAATGGTTAAGGGTCAAAGGGTGACACACCAAAACACATTGCTAGGCATATGTATGGCTAAAGACATTGGAAGTGGGTGGGACTAAGGAGGAGC
>NW_026111720.1:1472160-1477160 GCF_024679095.1 Eriocheir sinensis
GCCTTGAGCCGCGCGCCTCCACGCTGTTTGCCGAGTACCGCTTCGGCTATTTACCGGTACGGAAATTTTTACCGGTACAGTACCGTTAAGGCTGGTACCGGTATTACCGGTACTGGTACCGGAACTTGCCCACCACTAGTTGCAGTTACCCCCTGGACACGAGAGGAGGGGGGGGTGCGTCCTGCTCTCCTGATGCCACACAATAAACTCTCCAGCCTCCCTTTGTAGGTCACTTGAGGACACTGAAAGGGGGTCGCAAAGCACTGACACTGCACTGAGCACACACACTGCACTGCACAACACCGTAGGAGGCCACAATGCTCCTTACACTGCCTTGGGCGCTGGCTGCTGAGGGGTCTTGGAAGCCGGTTGTGGTCCGTCTTGTTTCTGTTTCCCTGTAGATGTAGCGGGCTGTAGTCACTGAGCCATGTGTTGTGTAGTTCCGTAGTCTTTCAGGAGTACATCAGGGATGAGTGAAAGATCCAGGTATAGTAGTAGGTCCTTATTGCTACAAAATACGGTACAGGGAATACAGAGACACGGCTCCTCTCCGTCAGTGAGGATAGCCGGGCGCCAACTGAGATGGGCAGACTCTGGCTGAGTTGCCAGACGTCGCTGCATATCCTATCTTACAGTATGTATACATCTATGGATATACAAATTCCCATCATACAGTATCGGTGACTACCAGCGCGGTAACAATCATGAAAAGACGAAGGCGCGTGATTCGGCAGTGTTTGTATGCCGGAGCGGAGGGAAATGTCAACATTACATCAGCTAACGGAAGATTATGAAGGATAAATGTGAAAAATAAACGTACAAAGAGTAAACGTGAAGAATAAATAAAGAATAACTGAGAAGAATGGATATGATGAAAAAATGTAGTGTCTCGCTGTAATACACCGCTCAAATCTGCTGATAGCCTAATATTTCCTAGGGATAAAAGATGAAAATTTATTTAATAATGGTGACAAGCAATAAAATTCTATTATTTAGCAGATGTCAGCAAGAGAGTCTCTTCACCTGTACATTCATTACATTTCTTCATTATTCACACTTATTTAGCAGGCTTCACATTTATTCATTACATAACATGGCTGATTTCATTATATGTATGCCCTATGCATATATATACATATGAGGCAATCTAGAATAATACGAGAGTTTGACCAAGAAGGCATAACAAGTGAATAATGGTGACATGTATTAAAGTCCTCCCTTCTCCTTTATTGTGCATTTTGCAACAATAAACATTCACTCAATCAAACTGACATTCTCAGCAGGACGTTTACTGTCAGCAGGTGAAGTGAGTTCATGTCATTCAAAGTCTTCTAATTGTTTTCTCATATTACCACTGAAGCCGTGCAACATGTTGCTGAATAGTGTAATATTTTTTTACATCCATTTAAAGAAAAAATATAACCAATTGAGGGCAAGAATTTGTACTATTTACTATTTAATGTCACTGGTAAGCCCCATTGGGAAGCCCCCACGGCTACCAGAGCTCCGTTACCAGAGGTTCCAATCTCTGGTACTGATACAAACAAACAGCGCCGCGATAGGCGACTGTGAAAGCGGATTTCTTGTTGGTAGCCGCTCATTGGTAACGATCGAAACAAACAAACGTGACTGTGCAAGCGGCCCTAATTAATAATTTAGATATTTTTTTACTTTAAGTACCGTGCACATCACTAATTTCGCCCGATTTTGAGAATTGGTGACTACAGTTTTCTTGGCAAGCATTCTGATATAATAGTTAAAAGCACACAATACAAATGTGTTATCACATAATGAATGTCTCAGGAATTCGAAAGTATACAACACAATGCTGTACTGTCAATGAAATGGACATAAAAAAAAAGGCAAGTGGCGTCAGCTGTTGTTTTCTGCGCAGTCAAGCAATGCACCCGCACCACCACAAGTATGTTCAGGCGATGACAATTTTTTCATGTAACACAGCGTCTTTCCATTATGATTCAGTGCCTGTCTGGCAGCCGAGGAGTTAAGGTGCGTGTCATCTGTCTTTGAACACGATATTGTTTGCCAAATTTTGTTTATTTAAATTTACTGAAATGGCAAAATAGATGATACTATATGTAAGAAATTGGCGAAACTGATGATGCTGGCGAAATAAATGGCGAAATTAATGACGCATTTTATGCTTTTCACCATATTACCTAAGAACTCAGGTTGTCATGATGCTTTCTATTATAAATTTTAATCATGTTTCTCTTTTAGCTTACAATCGTGCCTAATCCCTAGAGGCCATCGCAGCCAATAAGAGTAGGCAAAAAACACTCCCAATGGTCTCCAGAGGGCATGCAATGTGCCCTCAAAGCATGCAGGGAGGATCAAGTTACTCCTTCTGAGGCTGCCAGGACTTTTAACGTACCAAGGAAGACACTGACTGACAGGTTACATGGCTAAGTTAGTGATGATTGCAAGGCAGGGAGGAAAAGGGCTTTGACACCAGGACAGGAGAGAGACTTGTGCAACTATATTGGCTACATGGCTGGGAGGGGATTTCCTCTGACTATTAATCAAATTTTGATGCTTGCTTGGTGTATAGATAAAATAAATAGAAGAAAAGTGTTTGGATTATCAGGTCCTTGTGAAGGATGGCAGAGGTCATTTTGGCACAAACATCCCGATGCCACCAAGTTGAGACGACCTGACAGGATGGACGGAGGAAGGGCACTCTACTCTACAGTCGATATTATCAGGGACTACTTTCAGCTTCTTAATTAAGGAACATCTAGATAAGGGTGGATATTTAGAGAGACCTCAAGATATCTACAATTGTGATGAAAGCATTGTAGATTTAAATAAATGTACACAGAGGGTAGTTATTCCCAAAAGAATGAAGCATGCTCACTCTAGGGATGTTGCCTCATCAGAACACATAAGTATTCATTGCTGTGTGTCAGCTGCTGGACATGCCATACCACCCTTCATAATATTCAAGAATTCTTTTCCAGGAGGCAAGTATGCAAAGGATGGACCTGATGGTTGCCTTTATGGTAAGCAAGAATCTGGCTTTATGGATTGTGATCTCTTTTTCACATTGTTTCAGCAACTATTCCTACCTCATACTCGTCCCACAGCTGAACGGCCAGTCCTGCTTTTGTTAGATGGGCATATTTCTCACTGTTCCCCACAGGTTATTGAACTGACTTGTAAAAATAATGTTACACTATTTGCTCTTGACCCACACACTACTCATATCTGTCAGCAGTGGCGTACCTAGAAAATTGAGGCACTATATATATATATATATATATATATATATATATATATATATATATATATATATATATATATATATATATATATCTATATATATATCTATATATATATATATATATATATATATATATATATATATATATATATATATATATATATATATATATATATATATATATATATATATATATATATATATATATATATATTCTGTATTATTGCAGTTTTCAGTATTCAGTATTATTGCAAGCACAGGGATCCTATACAGCTTGAGGATTCGGTTTAGATCGCTAGGGTAAATCTATTATTTTTTATACATACCTGCATTGATACGTACATATACATACATTGTACATTTTAGAAGTTTGTTGGTAGCATATAAGTACAACATAAATCTGGGAGATTTAAATAATCTTAAAAGTACTAATTTTATGTTACTTGAGCGAACATTACTTTTAAAATCTTCTTCATTTCTGTAATTTGGACTGCAAAAACCTACCCTCGAAACAACACTGCTTACTCTAGAACTACATGTTCTGATAAAAAAAGTAATATACTGGCAAGGAAAAAAAGTTATATTTATATAACATGTATAATCTTCGTTTATACAGGCTGGCGCTGTACCATATTTTTACAAGATACATTGCAACTGGGTCAGGTATTTTATGAATATAAAATAAAAATTAGCTAGATGAATTAGATTAGTTACTGTTAACAACAATACATTGAAACTGGTTTACCTCAAATTTAGGCGTCTGTTCTTACGTGCAAATTCATCAAGAGCTTCATGATCAAGATTTGTGTCACAATAGACAAAGTAAGGCCAGTCCATTTAAACAACTTTCACTCATTGGGTTCCTAAGGTATGTTTTAAGCAATTTAAGGGCACTAAAGTATCGCTCATTGGTGGGAGTGCTAACAGGTAGGATTGAAAAAATTGCAATAAGGTGAAAAATTTGGATATGTGCCCAATTTTTTGGTACATGTCAATGTTTCATCAACTTGCTTTGACCTCTCATGAGATTCACGACGCTTAGAATAACTCTGCCCCCGTAGATATTCATCTTCAACGAGATCTGCATCTCCATCAAGAAATTTTCAAAAAAATTCAACTGCCTCCTTCAGTTCACTAAAATAAGTATCAACTGAAAGAGAGGGAACAAGATTTCCCAACAAAAAACTTCTAATGTGTTCAGATGCAAACCTTTCCCTGAGTTGTGCTATAGCGAAAATGGGAGAAAAGTAGCTCTTCGATAGTACTCCTATGGAGTTGGTGTTGGAGGGTTAGCCTTAATTATGTGTCTGATGATCACTGATTGTTCAAGGCTTCTGGATGATATATCCGTACCTTTCCTCAGCTTGGGCAAAAAGTTGGTTGAACTTATTTCCATCACGATAGAACTGAAATGCATATATGCAGCTCTGTGAAGCAACACTTCCAAGAGCACCCATCAGTTCTTGTTGTGACCCCTGCAGTTTTCTGGCAAGGGTTTAGTGACACTTAGAACTGAGGTGAGCACTTCCAAGCTCATGAGAAAACCTGGGTCACTTATTGCTTTAAATCAGGCTTGGCTGCTGATTCTTCACCGACGTGTTTTGCAGTAATTATTCTTAATCATTGTTTCATTATTTACCTACCTGATTAACTGAAATATCCGGGGCATCAGCCGAGTCAATGGTGACTTTCTTACACCAGATAGAGTACGTACGTGAAGCGTTTTCTGGCGTTTTGTGACCAAGGAGGAAATCTGTAA